>NC_056737.1:1178279034-1178579034 GCF_019279795.1 Protopterus annectens | reverse complement strand
AGAAAGATGGAAATACCCTGTCTACCTTGGCCGTAGGTTTTTCCACTTCTCAATGATCCTTTTCAAGGAATCAGTGAAGTAGTGGAAAGATGTGGTTGAAAAAGTTCCAAGGGTCCTTTCAAGATACACGGTGGAGGTGGTACCCACAGGGGCAGAGGGGGGAACCTCAATAGTTGATGCTGCCCTCGCTGCAGAGAAGGCCTGCAAAACCAGCAGTACAGAGATTCTTTCTTTGCTAAACCCTTTCAGCACTCCTGAAAGGAAGCCCAAATGTCTTCCTCTGGAGGCAGACTGGGGTCGTCTATCCCTGCATGAGAGAGCCTGGCTAGAAATAACATCAGATACCTGGGTGCAGAGGATAATTTCCTGAGGTTATGTTATACCATGTTCCCTTCCATCTGCATTTGCAAAAGAATTCCCGATGCCCCACCTCATCAGATGGGACAAGCAATAATAGAAATTCAGGAACTGCTGGAAAAAGAGTCATCTAAGAAGTCCCGCCACACTAGAGAAAATCCAGAACTTACTCAAGATTCTTTTTCATGCCAAAAAAGAAGGGACTGGAGATCAATTTTGGATCTCCGTGATTTAAACAAGTCAATTTGACAAAGTTCCAGATGGTCATGGTTCAGTCCATTCTTCCATTTTTGGAACAGGATGATGGGATGTGCTCAACAGAATTTCAGGATGTGTGCTGTCATATAAAAATGAACAGGTGATCCAGTAAGTTTCTCTGCTTCCGGCTGGGAAACAATCATTATCAGTTCAGTGTTCTGCCATTTGGTGTCACCACTCATGAGGTTGTTCAAGTGCATGGCAGTAGTAGCAGCTCACTTGAGACTGCTGGGATTCCATGCGTTTCCATACTTAGACAGCTGGCTCATTACCTCTCTCACCAGGCATCAGCTTTTAGAGGCAAGAGAGCAGGTTCTCCAGACTTGTTCTTATCTGGGGATAACCATAAACTACAAATAAAAATCTCACCTTGAACCAAGTCAGACCTTAGAGTTCATAGGAGCCATACTGAACACAGTAGCCTCTCTTACCCCACTGAGACTACAGAAAATCAGATCTCAAGTTATAAAGATAATCAACAGCAAGAGAGTGTCTGCATGCCCAATTCTGTGGGCCTTGGGGACCATGGCAGCAGCTATAACTCTAGTCCCCTTAGCCAGCTTTCACATGAGAATTTTACAGTTGCTGCTTGCAACACAGTCATCAGTACTATACCAACCAACGTCATCATTGATTGCAATCACCAGCATATGCAAGAGGGATCTCAAATGGTGGATTCAATTGGATCAAATTCTAAAAAGGCCATTCCTCTCAACCCAAGGCCATAGTGACCACAGGCACTTCCCAGTTAGGGTGGGGGGCATTATCTGGGGAACACTGTCCAAGGCACTTGGTACCCTATAAAGGCCAACTTGCATATCAGTGTCTTAAAGATGTGAGCAGTGCTTTTAGCATTGCAGGCTTTCCAGGATGCTCTCCCTTCAGGGACAATTGCAGTTCAAATGGAAAACATGTCAGTAGGTTGGTATATCAACAAGCAAGGAGAAAACAGGTCCTATCCCTTGTGTGGAGATCTGACAGTGTGTCAGTGGGCAGTCTCATCCAACTGCTTTCTCATGGCAATCAATGTACATTCCGGGGAAGTCCAATGTGATGGCAGACAAACTGAGCAAATGCATACTACTGCCTCATGAGTGGTCCCTCAATCCAAAAGTGACAGAGAGAATATTCCATCAACGGGACCAGCCTTGCTATGATCTTTTCACCTCTCCCATAAACAAACAAGTGCAGCAACTACTTTGCCCTAATCCCACTTCAGGGGGAATCACAGAGGGATGCTCTTGTCCACAGTTGGCTCTCCAGTCTTCTTTATGCCTTTCCTCCGATTCCTCTAATTCTGAAGTTTCTACAGAAACAATTGGGTTGAAGAGCAAAAGGTAATCCTCACTGCACATTATTGGCATCAACAGATTTGGTTCTCTTTCCTCTGGCCTCACTTAATTCACCCTCCTTGGACTCTGGACTGGTTCCATATGATCTGTCCCATCCAACAGGCATGATCCTCCCAAACATCTTGAATCTCAAGCTGACAGCTTGGTTTCTCCAATTCCATTAATAGACAGTCTATGCTCACTTCACAAGTCCAACACATATTTTTGGCCTCTCACAAACCATCTATGTGTAAACTTTACAACAGTAAATAGAAAAGGTTTGTCTTTTGGACACATCAAAATAATGTTGACCCTTTTTCAGCACCTGTTCATAAGATTCTCAAATTTTTAGCCTCACTGTTCAAAGAAGGGCCTTTGTCTTCTAGTATTAAAGTTCAGTTAGCAGCTATATCCAGTTTTCGTACTGGATTTGAGAACTCACCACTTGCTTCTCATAAACTTTGTAAAGCTTTTTCAACCCCTCCTTGGGACCTGAATTTGGTGTTGCAAGCAGACATACGGCCTCCTTTTGAACCAGCAGCAGATTGTGATCTTAAGTTTCTATTCTGGAAAACTATTTTCTTAGTGGCCATAACTTCCGCCAGAAGGATTTCAGAAATTCAGGCTTTGTCTTGTAAACCACCATATTTGATTTTTCACAAGGGTGGGGTTGTTCTAAGAACCAGCCTCCTCTTTTCTACCAAAGGTGGTTTCAGTAGTCAGTATCAGATGATCAACCTACCAGTTTTCTTCCATAAATTTGCTAATAAAGGTGAATATTGCTTACACTTATAAGATGTTCATAGACAATTACAGTTTTATCTTCAAGGAACAAAATATATCAGAAAATCTGACCAATTATTCATCTCTTACTCAAATACAAAACTAGGAAACTCTGTGAGTAAAGTGAAATTGGCTATATGGCTAACATATTGCTTTACTGAAATCTTTAAAAGCACATTCAACTAGAGCTATAGCAACTTCAGCTGTCTCATATCTAAAGCCTCCATGGATGATATTTGTGCAGCAGCAACCTGGGCTACATCCCATATTTTCATCACTCATTACAAAGTGGATCTGGTCTCCAGAGGAAGGACATCATTCAGCTTAATGGTGCTCAGGAATATCCCTCCTTGAGTCCACTCAGGATCTAAGGTAGCTGGGGACTCTGTCCCACAGGTTGAGGATAGAATGAAAATTGACAATGTCAGATAAAGAAGTTATGTACTCACTGTAAGGTTCCATCTGCATTGGCCATTTTCATTCTTCCTCAACTCCCCTCCTTCCAACCCCCATACCCTTGGATTTCTAGAGGAATGGATAACTAGCATATTCAAGACAGTGTAAGAAACTTCTCTGTGTGGAAGATTTTCAATCCATATATTTCTAGTTAATCACTGTATATTAATCAGATCAGACAATAGTAGTAGAAGTAGCAAACTTAAACTTGTCTTAAGTCAAAACAAAACAAAACAAAAAAAATAATAGAAAATATATAAATGTACAGCATTACTAAGTATTCAAAAGTAATCCAAGTAAGGCAGGCAGTCTGTTTCCATTAAAAAATCCTTTATTAAGTACACAGACAAACAATCCAAGTAAAACAAAAATAGAGTAATAATTTCCTCACAAGCTTTCTAAATATATATATATATATATATATATATATATATACATATATACTTATCAGGCATGAGAGTGGTTTATTGTGCTGTAAAACAAAGTGTTATTGGTACACATGTTAAATTCACATCCCTTCCCCCATCAGTGTGACATTCGAGCTGGTCCTGCCCTACTTAGTAGCTGTCATAATAATATATGACCCTTATGTACTTTAAATCAAATTTATAGTGATGTGGGACCTCTTATTTAACCAGATTATTAAGTAGATTATTAAGTCTGTGATTTTATCCAAGACAGTATATTACATGGTTGGAAATATATCAACCTTAGTTCATTTAGCAATCAAAAAAATATATACATTTTGCATGTGAAAATCAATTTCTATTTTCATAACCTATTGTTAACAAAGATCACTTTCGTCCTTCTAGACTTCTTCATGTCTGTGTACAAGAACCCTAAAACAATCTATAAAAAATCTATAAAAATATATATAATTGTATAATTAGTATTGTTATTACACATAATTTTGAATAAAGTGGAAAAAAGAACCAGAAAAAAAAAAAATAAAAATAAGAAAAAATGTATGTATGATGATGGAAACAAAATATACACTTACATTTCAACCGATTTAAAATGGTATTTAAAACCAATTTGTAGAATAAAATAAAATCTAATTAGTCATGTAAACAATGTGGCAATTTTCTAAGTTCCAGTACACTTTTAATTGAACAGTAGTAGTTTAGTCCAGGCTTCCTAAAAGAGTTCAGCTTTAATTGCCACATGAGTTCTTGTTTCTCCAGAATATTCGGGATGTCTCCTTCAAAATCACCCATGTCTATGCGATCCAGGATCTGGAACTTAAAACCTGTGTGTCTGTTATGAAGAGAAAGGTGTTTGGCCAGTGCATTATTTTTACATCCAGAGCGGATTTCTGATAGATGACATGAGATCCTATGCTTGAGTTTATTTATAGTCTTGCCCACATAGAATGCATCACATTCATTGCACTGTGCCCTGTAAATTACTTTTGTAGTGTTACAGTCACCCCCTGCACTAGTTTTTTATGATCTTCTTTAAATAAGGGCAATAAACAATATCACCTTGCTGTATAAATATAGAAAATGTACAATTAGTTTCACATCTTTTAGTGCTTTTCTCATATGGTCTAGGTTTAAATTCAACAAAACTTCTAATGTTCCTGGCCTTCCTATAAACAAATGATGGGGCTTCACCTAAGATGTTAATCAGAACAGGGTTTCCTGTGACAATGTCCCAGTTTTCTTCAATAATATTTTTGATACTGTGATAATCCAGAGTGTGTCAGGATGCAGCTATTTTTGCATTTGTTATTCTCTGTGGGATTACTTAACATTTTTCTACTGGGGAGGTTGAGTGAAGGTGCTTCAGTCCTTTTCAGTTCTATAATGGGTTCCAGGATGTTTTTTAACATCTGACTTTCATAGTCTCTCACTAGAAAATCATTCTCTAAGTTGTTCAGGTTTCTCAAAAATGGTTCCATCTCTGTGGTAATTCTAGCTAATCAATAGCCTTGGGACTTCACTACATTATACTTGGTTTTTGTAGGATGTAGACTTTTACTGTGGAGTAATAAGTTAACCCTCGTTGGTTTTCTGAATAGATCAGTGGTGATTCTGTTATTGTTGGTGTCCTTGGAAATCTGCATATCTAAGAAAGTGGCTGAAGTACAGCTATGGGAAGAGGTAAACTTCAGGAAGGGGGTTGTTTGATTGAGGTAAGTGATAAAATCTCCAAGCTGCAAGGTGTCACCTTCCCACACAATAAAGATGTCATCAATAAAATGTAAGTAGCATGTGATATGCTGCATGTAGTCTGTGTTGTTTAACACAAAGTCATCCTCCTATTTGCCCAGGGCTATGTTAGCTATGCTGGAAGCCATGGCAGCCCCCATTGCTATACCAGTTTTTTTGTTTGTAGTGTTTGCCATTGAAAGTAAAGGAACTGAAGTCCAGTACAAGATTAATGAGCTTGCTTAACTTTTGCAGTTGTGCCTGTGTATCCCAATTATGTTTCTTAAAAGACTCCATAGCTGCTCTTATACAGTAATTGTGAAGGAGCACTGTGTACAAGGATTCCACATCAATAGTTAATAAAATACTGTCAGCTTCCACTGTAATGTTTTTTTATTTTCTTAATCCATTGAATCTCTTATGTATGACTTACTCTTTTCTGCTAGAGGTTTCAGCAAGTAATCAAGGTAAATGGCTGTGGCTTCAGTAAGGGAACCTCCACTTGCTACCACCGGTGTATAAGGTGGGTCTTCTCTGTTCTTGTGTGGCTTTGGTATTCCAAAAAAGTAAGGTAAAAGTGGGCATGGGCTCCATAAATAATTATAAAGATTTTTAGTGATAAGTTTTTCTTCCCATAATGTGGCGAGGTTAGTGTTCCATAAATCATGTGCTCTTTTTTGTCCTCCATGGTAAATAGCTCATAAACCCTGTCATCCTCCGGCATGTTCTCTATCCTTTGGTTGTAGCTAGTGGTATCAGTCACAAGTATACCTCCTCCCTTGTCTGCCTTCATTACACACCTGGATGTATCATTGCCTAGCTCAAGCAATGCTTTTATTTCTCCCTGTGTTAAGTTATAAAGTTTTTTCTATGGAGGATTTTTAAGCAGTTTCCTAATATCCATCTCACATTTCACTTCGAAAGCAGCTAGTGTTTGATGTAGTGGTGGACAATAGCTGCTAGGCCTTTTTATAGTTTCATCAATAGGCTTATTTTCAATGTCATTACATTTGCCATGAAACTGTACCCTTAAGTTGAGCTTCCTCACAAACATTTTAAGGTCTGTCAGTACCTGAGCAACCTCACTCCTGCAGCTTGGTACAAAAGTAAGTCCTTTGGACAACACACTTTTTTCCTTTTCAGTCAGTGCTTTAGCAGAGTGGTTCCAGATAAGTGGAGCACCTGTTGTTGTTGTTATTGTACCTGTTATTGTGGCTGGTTTCTCCATCTGAGCCTGGGACCTGGGTTGTAGTCAGGGTTCCAGTCGGGATTGCCCAGGTATTGTATTTCCCTCACCCCTGTCCACTGTTTGGTTCTCCTGTCTCCCTGAGAGTTCGTGGATAGAGTATGAGACCACTGGAATTCCTCCTCTGCTTTCTGGAATCTCAGTGGGTTGTAGTAGTATTCCTCGCTGTGGTATGGAGGGATCTGGTAAGAGGGACAAGCTCTGGGGCTCTGGTGGTGGTCGTCGTTCTTGTTCTGGTACTGGTGCTGGTTTTGGTATTGGTGTGGTGGTTGATGTCTGTGCTGTCGATACTGGTCTTCCTGAAGAAACTGGTCTCTGTGAAGGTGCTTCTGCTCCTGGTAGCTGGATTGTTTGTGGTCCCAGTTGTCCTGGTAGTCCTGTAATTTGTCCTGTAGAACTCTCTGTTGGTTCTGGTTGCTACTGTGGCTTATGTTCCTGTCCTGATCCTTCTGTGATGTCAAAGGCTTCTGTGGAGTGTTGATAGCCAGAGGGGATTGGGATTGTGGGGAATGAGATGTTGGAGGAACAGTCTCCTGGTGGTCCTGTATTGTGCCCTAGCAGATTACTACCCTTTGTATATAATTGTGGTTCCAGAGATAGTCTTAGTGAATGTCTCATGAATATTTTCTTTGTCTATCAGCAAACCCGATCTGAGGTAACTGGGATACGTGCATTGTAGGTAAGGGATAAGCTCAGGAGTTTTTTGGTTACCACAATCTATGATAGCAGCCGAGTTAGTTTCAAGGATCGGAACTGAACCGTTGAGGAAGAATGAAAATGGACAACATAGATGGAACGTTGTGACGAGTACATAACTTCTTTTTTAATCCATGCTTATGATACCAGCTACCTGTTTAGGAAAGAGTCCTGTTGGAGAATTTTGATGTCCTCAGGGGAGCTTATGATGTTGCCAAGATTTCAGTCGTCTGCAGACTCGGTCAGCCATAAACTCTTAACATTATCTTTGATTTCCAGGAAGTAAATGGCAAAAAGGCATAGTCCAAGGACTGAACCCTAGGCTATACTGCTAGTGACAGTTCTTTTGGAGGAGGTAGAGCTGCCCAGCCTAATTTCCTGGGTTCTATATGAGAGCCTGTTTGCTATCCAATGAGTTACACAGGAATTAGCATGTAACTGGGGAGTTTATCAACAATATGTAACAACTTGAAGAATAGCAGCAAGAAGAAATCCACAAGAACTCAGAACTCTAGCGCCTCGGCTTACAGCCTTCCAGGAGTAATACAAACAGACTTTGCACAGACTTTTTATAGCACCATTCATTAATTAATTACTCAATTAACTCAAATTGGTAGGCTGTAAGCTGAGGCGCTAGAGTTCTGAGTTTATCAACAATACCTGTGTGTGTGATGGTGTCAGATGGCTTTGCAAGGTCTAGATATGCAATACGTACCAATTTTCCCTCATCCATTGTTTCAGTAATCTTTTTAAAGAAGTCAACCAGGTTAAGCAGGCAGGCTGTGCCCTTGGGTCAAGAGTTTGTCAGTTACCTATGTCCTTATTTATCAGTCCCATAACTATCCTCTCTACAGCCTTACAAAAGAGACTAGTCAGATATATGGGTCTATAAATACCTGGCTCCATTGTTATTGAGACCAGATGGCTTAGTGGTTAAGGTCTTTGCCTCCCATGCACAAGGTGCAAGGTTTGATCCTGACCTCTGATCAGTGCCTGTTTGGAGTTGGCATGTTCTCACTGTGTCTCCGTGCAGTTTCTTCCATGTCCAGAAAACATGCTGAGTGTTTCCATCTCAAACTCACCAAAGAATGGAGCTGTGGGCAGCAGCACAGACTCTGCATATTGCCCTATAGGGGGAAGAGTTGTACAAACCAACCACTTTGGGCATCTACTGTGGTGCACAGTATCCTCAAGATAGGAGAACATGGATCACAGACTGCATGCTGTGGCAGGGCTAGCCACTGGATGGTGTAAAATATGGCTCTAGGTGATTCGGTCATGTTGACTAATGTCACCAAAAATGTGCACGGGTAGTTACCAGTGATAAGTGGCTTGAGGACCCAGTGTACTCTGACCCATGCCAGGGACCCTTACTAACGGTGGGAGGGGTATATGTGCCCCTATTGGCCAGTGTGTGCCCGCCATAATGCCCAGCAGCCCTGGGTCAATAAGCTACTGGCTGACTGGTAGCTAGTTGCTCAGCCTGGGTTACCTGGGATAGCTCTTTTGGGCGAAAGCTTGACGTAAAACCAACCTGCCAAGAAAAGAGTGCAGTCAGACAGCAGCTGCAGGACCTACTAGATAAAAGCAGGATGGCATGAATTGGTGTTGATAATGGGTGACTTGAATACACATATTGGGACAGACAGAACAGGATATGAGGACTGCCTGGGTCCACATGGGTGGGGTAACAGGAATAAAGGAGGAGAAGCCATTCTAGACTTCTGTCTGGCAAATGCCTTGATAGTAGCCAACACATGGTTCAGAAAGAGAGGCAGTCACAAGATCACAGTAGCAAACATGCAACTCAGGTAGACTTCTTCCTAGTAAGAAAAAGGTACTGGGGTAGAATCCATGATTACACAGTCATCCCCAGTGAAACAGTTGGCCCACAGCATAAACCACTAGTTGCCCCAATCAGCTGCAAGCAGTGGTTAGAGAAGGCTCTAAGGTCAACAGAGACCAGGCTGAAGATTGAAAGATGACTGAAGAGAAAGTACAACAGTTCAAAGAATTACTCAGGGCTCTCGCACTCCACGAAGAGGAGGAAATATGTGGAGTTGAAGAATGGCAGCACCTAAAAACAGTATGTGTTAGGACTACAGAAAAGATATGGGGCCGAGTCAGGTGTGGAAATAAGGTACAGAAGGAAAGATGGTGGTGGAATGCAGAAGTCCAGGAAGTCATCAAAAGAAAGGAGTGCAGGAAGAAGTGGGGGATAGAAAAGACTGACCAGGCTAGGAAGGACTACTGGTTGGCCAACAAAGAAGCTTAAGAAAGAAGTTGCAATAGCAAAGAATAGGGCATCAGAGGCACTATACCAGCTTCTGGAAAGTGACTCAGTAAGGGGCACAAAGAAACTATATCAGGTTACAAGGAAAAGTCAGAAAGATAAAGAAGATAGTCAGACACCCTTCATAAGGGATGCCAGCAACAACCTGCTCACCAGTCCAGAGGACATCAAAGGCAGATGGAAGGAGTATTTCCAGCAGCTTCTGAGTGAAAAAAAAACATATAAGCTGTAATGCCCCAGAAACAGCCTACACAGAAGAAGAGGCGCCCACCCTAGAAGAAGAATGAACAGCACTAAGGAAAATGAAGTCAGGGAAAGCAGCAGGCTCAGATGAGGTCATAGCAGATATGATAAAGATGTTGGGTAAGATAATGGAGAAATAGCACAGCTCCTGAGGATTCTAATAGCAGTGTGGAGAGAAAGTGTATCCTAGATGACTGGTGAATACGCATACTCGTGCCAGTGTACAAGAAAAAAGGAGGACATCCACAACTGTGGGAAGCACGGAAGCATCAAACTCCTATCACATTGCATGAAAGTTATGGAGAGAGTGACTGATAAATGGATGCACAGAGTAATAGAATGTAAGATGGGAGATGAGCAGTTTGGATTCAGATCAGGATGCAGCACAATTGCCCTGATGTTTGTACTGAGACAGATACTTGAGAATAAGCTAGAGATGAGGAGAGAGTCCAACTGGGCATTCCTAAACTTGGAGAAAACATATCACAAGGTCCCAAGAAAGGTGATCTGGGCAGTACTGCAGTGGACTGAAGTCCCAGAAACATTGGTAGAATTAGTGCAGGTATGTACAGGGACCCAATGACTCAAGTATGAGCAGTGTTCAGCCTCACAGAGGGATTCCCAGTGGGACTGGGTGTACATCCGGGTTCAGCTCTATGCCCGCTGTTGTTCATACTGGAGATGGACTACATTAGCAAACAGGTTGCAGGGGACAGATCAACAAAGCTGCTGTATGCAGATAATGTGGCAGGACAGGCAGACTCTGAGCTAGAACTTCAGCAAAGGATAGGAGAATGGAATGCAAATCTGAAGGTACATGGGATGAAGATAAGCACAAATAAGGTGGTGGTAATGGCAGCAAATTGGGGAAATCAGAAGAAGCTGAGAATAGAGATAAAAAGGAAGATAGTGGAACAGGTAAACAGCTTAAAGTATCTGGGAGGGGTAGTTGAGGAGAAGGGTAGTCTGAATGAAGAGGTCAAAGCTAGAATCAGAACAGCTGCAGCCAACTGGCATAGAGTGTCAGGTGTAGTCTATGACAGAAGAATGCCAAAGAAGATGAAAAGTAAGGTGTACAAGACAGTGGTGTGACCAGTACTACTGTATGATACAGAAACCTGGGCAGTAAAGGCAGAACAGTTGAAGCTAGATGTGATGGAAATTAAGTGCCTGAGAAAGGTGGTAGGATGCACACTGTGGGACAGATGAAGAAATGAGAACATAAGAGCAGAAGCCAAAGTAGCTCCAGTTGCAGGAAAGATCAAAGAGAACAACAGATTACGGTGGTTTGGGCACATGTATAGAAAAGCAGAAGGCAATCTGGTGAGGAAGATTTGGGACAGACAGGAAGAAGGTAAGAGGAAGTGAGGATGTCCAGGAAAGAGGTGGATGGATTGTGTGAAGGAAGATCTGCAACAGTCAGGCATGAGTGTTGAAGAAGCAGGAGTGTGGCACTGAATCAAGAGAGGTGGCAACAGTTAACACAATATCCCGAGCCCATATAGAAAAATGGGAAAAAGGGGGCTAATGATGATTGACATCCCACCTTTGTTCAGGGGGTGGACAGCTGCTGTCTTCCATTTGCCTGGCACAGAAATAGTTTTGAGGGTGAAGCTGAACAGCCTCTGTAGGGGGCTTGAGAGGTCCTATTTCAGGCTGGCCACTAGGCAGCCTTTTATGTTATCTGGCTCCAGAGAAGCAGTGCACATCACCGTTTGTATCTCATCCCCTCCTATATTAACTGTAAGCTGTTAAGTCTCATGTACCTCTAACCTTGGCATAATTAAGTCTTCCTTAAATATTTCCATTGTGCTGTTTCTTGATTTCTGTATTTCTCTGTTTTATACAAATTTTCATAAAATTTCCAAAATATATCTAAAACCTGTACAGGATCTCTGTTTATTTTTCTTGTTATAGGCTCCCTAAGTTTGGCAACAACTATTTCGGTTTTCTACTGCATAAGTTGTTGTGCTCTTGAGTTATTATAAAAAAAAAAGTTGCTTAACAGCAGTCTTTCTACACTCATGCATATTATCCAGATATTCCCTTTTTTCTCTCTAGCACTCTGCAGTTGCACTTCTGTGAGATTCCCTTTATTCTGCAATATCTTAACCTTTGTCAGCCCTTTTAATTCCTATTGCTTCTTAACCATATCTTTTTTCTTTCATTTCTGGCCTGTTTTTAAACTTTATCTAAGTCACTAGTTGTAACTTCAGAAGATATTTGTATCTTCCATAATAATATTTCCAGTACCCATTCCTTAAATTCCTGTCTTTTTAACAAGTAGATAGGAAAGTGCCAGCTTTTCATTTTTAATTTAGTTTTACTGGGGCATAATCTGAAGTTGTATTTGGATGTGTGTCAAAGCTTTCAGATAAATGCAAATCTTCCCATGAAATATAATCTCTGTTTAGTTTAGACCATTGTGTTGTACCTTGGAGAATAATGTGTAAATTCTGTTTGAGTTCCTGTTACTGAATTCACATCTTCCATACCAAATATATTCATAAATTTTATCAGAAATCTAACCTCAAATATTTTCCTTTCTAGGTCTCCTTGATAAGTTCCAATCCTCACCTATAATTAATATTCCCTGCTAAATGCTGATTATTTCTTTCAATTATTTCTTAAGTTCCATAATAGCAGTTTCTGGTGGAATATAATACACACCGGTATAATCTTCATCGCTTGCCAAAAGCCTGTTGCTACCATAAATCTACCGTTATTGTCTTTTAATATAGTTACTCCCCTTTTCTTTTGTTCCTGATATTCTGAATAATATCCGTCATGAAATCCTTTTTTTGTCAAATTCAGATGCTCATTTCTTTCCAAATATCTTTCCTGCAGCATTACTGTTTGCACCCTGCATTTATTAATATAATTTAATACTTATTCCTGTTTGTCGATACCTGTAATGCCATTTATGTTCCAAGATAATATGGATAGCATGGGTCAATGTTTAGTCACTGAACTGACTAAACATCGAATGGCTAATCATCAAATAGAAATAATCGAATGTTCTTTCATCGAACATGTGAGGTGGGGAAAGTAATTACTTGTCCAACATCAGGAAATTTTCCTTTTTTCCCACTGAAGTGCTATCTCAGAGCTGGTATGTATAGTTTGGGTGATGTGGGAGTGAAATACTCCTATGTGTGAGATGGGAAAGTGTTGGCCAACTAGTTAGTTTCCCTGTCTCACACATTCGATGAAGTCAACATTTAATGAATGAACCTTCGATGATTTACGTTTGATAATTAGCCATTTGATGTTTAGTCGATGACTAAACGTAGACCGGACAGCATACCCATTGTGATAAAAAGCTATTCTTCCCACCCTACTATACCTAATGGTTTGTTTAGAATGTGTATTTCCAACTTTTGTGTTACATGCATATACTGTTTGGTAGGTTGATCTTTTGTTTTGTACAGCTGTTTCTTCTCATCTCCATTTGAACATGTCACATTTTTTCAAGACTTTTTTCTTTTACTGAACCCTTCAAACAAAAAAAAACTAAATGCATTTGTCCATATTAAAAAATTTAACTTTAACCCTCCAGAAAAGAATTACCCTAAACTGACAGCTGCACTCACAGGCATTACCTAACTTGAAATTAAGGTTATGCATGCTCCAGCCTGTGTTCCCTCTTACAATGATTGATGTCTGTTCTTTTCTTATCCTTTTTGCCCTCACAGATGTAAAAAAAAAACAGCTTGGATGTTTTTGGAAAACATTAACTTTTAGCCCTGAGAAAAAGTGCACTGGCTATCTTTAAATGAAAAATAAATTGTGCTGTGTTCTTTCAGATGTATTAAAGTATTAAGGCTGCTGAGACTTATTCATTTCCCATAATTTTAGACTTTATTTTTCACTTAACTCCTTGTCATTGCACCTTTACATCTTGTATTTCCCATAGTAAAGAATGCTCAGAACTCCCAAGATTAAATTGCTTGCACCTGCAGACAGCTTGTCTCGATTGAAAAGAACTCCACGATGAGTCTTTGTAAATTTCACTCAGAAAAGAATGTATATCTACCTTGAGCTGCAGACTTCCTGGTCACACTGAACAGTTATTGGCTAATGGGGAGAAACACAAGCTAATCTCTTTGCAGTAGTAAGAACTTTTTCATGGCTTTTATATTTTTTGTCCAATTTTTAAACCCTATGTGCTTACAAAAAACACTTATTTGCAGCTTAAGCCAAAGGAATTAGTCTAGACATTCACCTTTACACAAATAAGGTAAATATCTTAATTCTACATATATAATCAGTGCACTTCTACACCCCATCAGCCCAAGATCACACCATATCAACATTAAACTACCTAATTACATTACCAACTCCCAACTGCTTAGTGCCCAGAAAATAATACACAAACCCAACACCTGCCTATCACTACCACACACCCTTAAACACTACTACTTTCCTAATAATCTCTGTCCACATTGCAAATAGGTTTTGACCAAGACCAAGTGTCATAACAGTGCAAGCAACTCACCTTACTCAGCCTATGTTGCTAAGCACCGGAACTCCATCCCACTCACCGTCAAACAAGACAACATTACCACACATTTTAAACACAAACTAAGACAACACCTAACAATCTCATGGCTATGCTCGTCTGCCACTCCTGAGTAAGCCCACCTTTGTTTTCCTTCCATTGCCAGTCTCTCTGTCAGTCACCCTGAGTCTTTTACCTTTCTTAACCCTGTTTATTTCTCTTTCATCCCCACTCCTGCTCTTCCAACTAACCTATATCCGTAATCATCTTCTACTAACACCCTTTCATTACCTATCTACTGATCTGAAGTATTTAACTTAATTTTATCTGCAACCTGTGGGTATACGGATCAGTATCAGATCCAAGCCAGCAACTTTTTTTTCTAGCATCTGCTCCAAGCTCCGGGCTCCTCCTCGTACCCATAATGCCCTACCATCTCCTATCTTCCCCCAAATCTCATTTGCTGCTCCAGTAGTGTGCATCGTGGTCTCCTTTGCTCTGAGCTCAGGGATAGTAAGTGGTATTATTATTTGTATCTAGTGTGTGTTTGAGTGAATTTTTCCCTTCCTCCCCTTGTTTAGTGTATCGCTTGTTCGTCAGTGTATAAAAAAAAAAAGTTTTGCAAACTTGGAGAGTAGTTGTTAGGCCTGCCATTCCCCTACCTGTGTTTGTGTGTGGTTTTTCTGGTAGGTAGTGTTTTTACTTTTGGGTGCAGGACTATGGCTGATCAGCTGAAGCCTGTTTTCAAAAAAATGTACAGAGCGTGGCCATAAGCTCTCCCCGGCTGATGGTCACACACTGTGTGTGATTTGTTTGGGAGTGGCACATCTGTCCACTCAATGTGCTATCTGCTCCAGTTTCAATCTGAGCCCCCTTAGGGATTGGAAAGCCAAGTTAGTAGCTAAAGCCCTTCTCCCTGCTGCCATGCTGGAATCTGCCTCGGCCTCTAGTGTTCTACCTCCCACCCAGACAGGGACTCAACCTCCCTCTTCTTCTTCTGGTGATGGGTCTACTAAAGACAAATCTTCAGTCAGCGTGGCTGACGAAAAAAAAAGAAAAAGATAAAGAAAGGCACAGAGAGGATAGGGAGAAGAGAAAGGACAGACATCGCAAGAGATCCCCAGACAGGGAGCTCTTTCTTAGTCCCCCTTCTAAGACCATGAGGCCTGTTTCTCCACGGCTCCGGTCTCCTCATTTCTCACCGGAGCCGTTGGAACATTTGGACCTGAGGCCTTCCTCCCCATTGCGCAGACCAGCCAGATCCAAGTCGGTGGCCTCGTTAAGGTCGACTCAGAGCTTATCGGACATGGACAGGATGATGCGGAGATTCATTCAGACCCAAATTCAGATGGGAGTCTTGCCAGGCCCCTCTCCCTCTGGAGGGGGGACCTCCATGCCTTTTTTCCACCCCATCTCTCCTTCCTCGATCTGTGCTTTGGCTTCGGGGCTCTTGGATTCAAGGATTTTAGAGGTGGTAGCTCAGTGCCAACGATTCCTCCAACCTCAACTCCGGCTGTTACCTTGAGTTCCTTGGATCTGACTTGTTCAGATCCGAGTGACTCTCTGAGCCCTGGACAGGGAGTCGGACCCGAGGGAATGGATTCTTCGGATCCGATCTGTTCCCTCGGACCTCAGGCTACCCTGGCTTTGGCTCCGGTCCCACCTTTGGATCTGGGCTGGGCATCTTCCTTACTGGGTGCTAAGGAGGTCCTCTCTCCCTTGGCCTTTGAAGTGGTGGAGAGGGTTCTCTCCCAGGGTTGAGACCCCAGCTCATCCCCTCAGATACCACCCAGGCCCCCCCTGGATTTGGCGATGACTCCCTTCATCCTGACTCAGGGACAGCCCGTGCCAGAGGATCCCCAGGTTAATTTCCCTGAGGAAACCCCTGCGGTTCATGAATCCCTTCAGAGAATCCCACTGAAGAGGGTCACCATAAGTGCAAGTGCAAAAGGAGGCACTTGGACTCCCCCGAGTCCCTCACTACAGACACTGACTTAGCTGAAGGAGAAGGTTCCTCCAGGTGACCTCCCGAAGATGTCTCCTTTGGAGAAAGTATGGAGATCCTTCGCCAGAGGGGAGGTTGGTCATTCCCAAAACCTTCTGGGGATAAGTCAGTGTTCCTGGAGGCCTTTGGCATGGGCCCATGTACTTCCTGGGTGTCCCCAGCAGTGGACCCCTTGGTGGACCTCATCACCACAAGGGCATGGAAGGAGCCTGACACCGTAGAGCCCATCCCCAAACACCCTAACAAGATTTTTATCTCCCCCTTGCGATAGACAACCTTGGCCGAAAGGATCCCCAGTTGATGCTATGTTGGTTGCAGCAGCAACAAAGAAGGAACTAGCACAGGAGAGTTCCTCAGTCCACCCTCCAGACAAGGAATCCAGGTCGGTGAATAGGTTTGGGAAGCGCATCTATTCCTCAGTGACCTTTTCAATCCGTGAGCTGAATTATTTGGCACATGTGATCTGGCTTCAGCGGGACCTTGCTTCAGAATTCGCTGAGTTACCCCCAGAGTCTTTATCGCCACAGGACAGACAGTTGTTCTCGGTGAAAATGTCTACTCTAAAGTCAGTGTCAAACACGTCGATGCGACTCCTTTCCCATGCCACGGAAGGAGCAGCTAGGGCAGCTCGGACAGGCATAGCCATGAGGGCGTCATGCCTGGCTCATGTTGTGTCAGTTCGCAGACCCTTTCAAGGCATCTATCAACGCTCCCTACAATGGTTCTTCCCTTTTTGGGAAGACAGTAAGTGACACACTTGTCCAGAGTGAAAAGCATGGGAAGACTTCGTCTGCCATCGGGATCCGCTTCTCTAACCCTCAGTGGTCCTTCTCTAGGAATCAAAGAGGGCAGAAGAAGATGTGGTTCCAAAAATCACAGTTTTCCCAGGATTCTCAGGACAACTATTCCCCCAGAGGCAGAGGGGGACAGGATCGACGCTGACCCAGAGGTAGAGGGGTCCCAGAAGTTTTGGGTCTAGGGAACCTTTTTTCTGATTGACCCGGTCAGCAGCCCTGAGGGGTTGCTTGATTGTCCTACTCTGGAGGCAGTCAGGGGAAGATTGTCCTTACACCCAGCGGCATGGGAGTCCATTGCGACAGATCACTGGGATTTACAGATAATATCCAGAGGTTACTCTATCCCATTTGTTGCCCCTCCAAATATTCCAAAACACCTACCTGATGTTCCACCCACTCACAGGGAGGCCGCAGCTCTAGAGGTTCCAAAGCTGCTTCTGAAATGAGCCATTGAACGGGTCCCCCTGATCAGTCCGGATCAGGCGTCTTCTCAAGGTTCTTTTTGGTGCCAAAAAAGACGGGGGACCTCAGGCCCATTCTAGACCTGTCAACATTAAACCTGTCTGTAGCCAAACAGAAATTCCGGATGGTCATCCTACAGTCCATTCTACATTATCTTCGAGAATGCGACTGGATGTGCTCATTAGACCTCCAAGATGCTTACTACCACATCAAAATACACAGAAGCTCCAGGAGGTTTCGGCGCTTCCGGCTGGGAGCCAGTCATTTTCAGTTCAGAGCCCTACCCTTTGGTCTCACCACAGCCCCCAGGGTGTTCACCAAGGTAATGGCAGTTGTAGCGGCTCACCTGAGGCTTCAGGGTATTCAGGTGTTTCCATACCTGGAAGACTGGCTCTTCGCTGTGCCCAACAAGCATCACCTGTGTCTGGCCCGAGATTACTTCATTCGGTTGGCAGATCTACTGGGAATTACAGTCAATGTTCAGAAATCCCAGTTGCAACCAGTACACGTTCTAGACTTCATTGGGGCATGGCTAGACACTTTGCAGATGAAGGTATTCTTAACACCAGACAGGATCCTACACCTCAGGTGCCACATAGCTCAGATAGTGAACTCCAAGTCTCAAAAGGCGACTGAGATTCTCCGGGCTCTGGGCTCCATGGCTGCTGCCATATCAATTCTCCCTTGTGCGCACCTTCACATGCTGGTCCTTCAATGGACTCTGGCTGTTCAGTGGTCTTGGCTGGACCTGCCCATGGAATTTCCAATCAAGATCAGTCATGTCTGCAGGACTTCTCTTCTTTGGTGGTTAAGTTCACCGAAGATATCAGAAGGACGGCCCTTCGCGTCATCTCCAGTCCAAGCCACAGTGACCACGGATGCTTCCCAACTCTGGTGGGGGTGACACAGTTTGGGAAGGGCAGTCCAAGGCAGATGGTCCCAGTCAGAGACCAAGTTGCACATAAATGCTCTGAAGATGAGGGAAGTGCTTTTAGCGTTGGAAGCCTTTCACACTGTCCTTCCTCTCGGATTGATTGCAATTCAGTCAGACAACATGTCAGTTGTCTGGTATATCAACAAGCAGGGGGAACCAGATCCTGCCCCCTATGTCGCGAGGTCGTGAGAGTGTGGGAATGGGAAATCTCCATTGGTCAGTTTCTGATAGCAACGCACATCTTGGGGTGCTCCAACATTTTAGCGGACAGATTGAGTTGGGCCATTCTGATGCCATATGAGTAGTCTCTGAAACAGTCAGTAGCGGAGGAGATCTTCCTTGCATGGGGTCAGCCTTGCTATGATCTCTTCGTATCTCCTTCCAACGCAAAGTGCAGTGAGTTCTTCGCTTTGATTTCCTCAACAGGGGAAGTCCCCAGAGACGCTCTAGTCCATGCTTGGTACCCCGGGCTTCTGTATGCTTATCCACCATTGTGACTCATTCCGAAGTTTCTTCAGAAAGCTTGCTGACTGCGGTGCAAAGTGATCCTCATTGTCCCGTTCTGGCCTTGTCAGGTTTGATTCCCATTCCTTTGGTCTCATCTCTTAGCTCCCCCATGGGTTCTGCATCCCTGCCTGGATCTAATCTCCCATCCATCAGGGGCCTGTCCGCCCAGTCTGGGCAGCTTCAAGTTGACAGCCTGGTTGCTCCAGTTCCGTTCATTGCCAGGACTCCCGGTCTTTCATCCCCGGTAAAATCCATTCTGGCGGCTTCTCTTAAAGATTCCACTAGGAAACGTTATTGCAGTAAATGGAAGCACTTTTCCATTTGGGCCTCACAGAGAAAAATAGATCTCTTTATAGCCCCTGTTCCAGCGGATTTGGATTTCCTGTCTGGCATCTTTCAGCAAGGAGCTAGTTCCTCTATAGTGAAAGTACAATTGGCAGCCATTTCCAGTTTTCACGTTGGTGAAGACAACATTGCCTTAGCCTCCTCAAGGCTGTGTAAGGCTTTTCTTAAAGGTACTTTTCTGTTATGTCCACCTGTCAAGGATTTAGTGCCTCCTTGGGACCTTACTTTTATTTTACAGGCATTGGTGGCTCCTCCTTTCGAACCTGCAGTTTTGGTGGACTTAAAATTATTGTCCTGGAAGACCGCTTTCCTAGTCGCCATTACATCTGCTAGGAGGGTTTCTGAGCTTCAAGCTCTGTCTGCTGTGCCTCCGTATTTGGTCTTCTACAAGGATAGGGTCTCTCTCCGTGCTAATCCTTCCTTCTTACCTAAAGTGGCATCTGAAGCAAACATAAACCAGTCCATTAATTTGCTTGTTTTCTTTCCTAACTTCCAAAATAAAGGCGAATATTTGCCCGTTTTCTTTCCTAACTTCCAAAATAAGGTGAATACAAACTCTTTTTGTTAGATGTTCATAGACAGCTTCGTTTTTATCTTCATAGAACAAAGTCTTTCCGCAAGAATGACCAATTGTTTGTTTCCTTTTCCAAAGCATTTATGGGAAAAGCTATTTCTAAAGTTTCTTTGGCCTGATGGATCACTCCTTGTATTTCACATGCCTACAAAGCAAAAGGTTTATCTCCTGGTATTGTTAAGGCTCACTCTACCAGGTCCATGGCAACTTCTGCTGCTTTTTGGTGTAGGGTGTCTTTGGATGATATTTGTGCAGCAGCGACCTGGGCCAATTCACACACCTTAATTTCCCATTACAAATTAGATCTGATATCTAGAGGTAGAGCATCCTTTGGCTCTGCAGTGCTCAGGAATATCCTTCCATAAGGGCCTCCAAGGATTGGAGTAGCTGGGGACTCTGTCCCACAGGTTGCAGATAAAATGAAGTTAACTACTTCAGATAAAGAAGTTATGTACTCACCATAACATTTCATCTGAGTAGTTATACTTCATTTTTCTGTAACATTCCCTCCCTCCATTCCCCAGACCTTGTCCTGTCTTTCAGGTTTGGTTCTTTGGGCTGAAATGCTTACGTTTTTAGTTGCACCAAACTCAATTTGAGGGAAGATAGGAGATGGTCAGGCATTATCGGTAAGGGGAGGAGCTTGGATCTTGGAGCAGATGCTAGAAAAAAACTTGCCGGCTCGGATCCGATACGGATCCATAGACCCACAGGTTGCAGAAAAATAAAGTATAACTACTTAGATGGAACGTTATGGTAAGTACATAACTTCTTTTTATCTCAACCTCTCCACCAGCAGAACTTTTACTAATGTTTTTATTGATTATTTCTGCTTATACCCTCCCTCATCCTCTATTTTCTGTTCCTGCTCTAGTGGCATCCTGCAGCATTAATGCCACTATACATACACTGACCCTGTGTGCATTGTCACTGCTCTAGTGACCTCTTACCTCATCAATGTCAGTATACTTACAGTGACCCTGTGATTGCTCATGTGACCTCATACCTCATCAATGTCTGTATACATACACTGACCCTGTGTGCATTATCACTGCTCTAGTCACCTCTTACCTCATTAATGTCAGTATACGTACACTGAGCCTGTGTGCAGTATCATTGCTGTATTGACATCCTACCACATTACTGTCAGTCAGTATACATACACTGACTCTATGTGCATTATCACTGCTGTAGTGACCTCCTATCTCATTAATGTCAGTATACATACACTGATTCTGTGTGCATTATCACTGCTCTAGTGACCTCCTACCCCATTAAGTTCAGTATACATACACTGACCCTGTGTGCATTATCACTGCTGTAGAGACCTACTACCTCATTAATGTCAGTATAAATATACTGAGCCTGTGTGCATCATCACTGCTCTAGTGATATCCTACCACATTACTGTCAGTATACATACACTGACTCTTGTGCATTATCATTGCTCTAGTGACATCCTACCTCATTACTGTCAGTATACATACACTGACCCTGTGTGCATTATCACTGCTCTAGTGACCTCGTACCTCATTGATGTCAATGTATATACAGTGACCCTGTGTGCATTATCACTGATCTAGTGACCTCCTACCTCATTAATGTCAATGTATATACATTGATCCTGTGTGCATTATCACTGCTCTAGTGACCTCCTACCTCATTAATGTCAGTATACATCCACTGACCCTGCATGCATTATCACTGCTTTAGTGATATCCTACGACATTACTGTCAGTATACATACACTGATCATGTGTGCATTATCACTGCTCTAGTCATCTCATACCTCATTAATGTCAGTATACATCCACTGACCCTGCATGCATTATCACTGCTTTAGTGATATCCTACGCCATTACTGTCAGTATACGTACACTGACACGGTGTGCATTATCATTGCTCTAGTGACATCCTACCACATTTACTGTCATTATACATACACTGACCCTGTGTGCAATATCAGTGCCCTAGTGACCTTCTACCTCATCAATTTCAGTATACATACACTGACCCTGTGCGCATTATCACTGCACTAGTGACCTCCTACCTCATTAATGTCAGTATGCATACACTGACCCTGTGTGCATTATCACTGCCCTAGAGACCTCCTACATCATCAATGTCAGTATACATACACTGACACTGTGTGCATTATCACTGCTCTAATGACCTCCTACCTCATTGTCAGTATACATACACTGACCCTGTGTGCATTATCACTGCTCTAGTGACTTCCTACCTCATTAATGTCAGTATACATACACTGACCCTGTGTGCATTATCACTGCTCTAGTGACCTCCTACCTCATTAATGTCAGTATACATATACTGACCCTGTGTGCATTATCACTGCTCTAGTGATATCCTACCATATTACTGTCAGTATATGTACACTGACCCTTGTGCATTATCATTGCTGTAGTGACCTACTACCTCATTACTGTCAGTATACATACACTGACCCTGTGTGCATTATCCCTGCTCTTGTGAACTCCTACCTCATTAATGTCAATGTATATACACTGATCCTGTGTGCATTATCACTGCTCTAGTGACTTCCTACTTCATTAATGTCTGTATACATACACTGACCATGTGTGCATTATCATTGCTCTAGTGACATCCTACCTCATTACTGTCAGTATACATACACTGACCCTGTGTGCAATATCACTGCTCTAGTGACCTCCTACTTCATTAATGTACATGTATATACACTGACCCTGCATACATTATCACTGCTTTAGTGATATCCTGCCACATTACTGTCAGTATACATACACTGACCCTGTGTGCAATATCACTGCTCTAGTGACCTCTTACCTCATTAATGTCAATATACATCCACTGACCCTGCATACATTTTTCACTGTTCTAGTGACCTCCTACCCCATTAAGTTCAGTATACATACACTGACCCTGTGTGCATTATCACTGCTATAGAGACCTACTACCTCATTAATGTCAGTATAAATATACTGAGCCTGTGTGCATTATCACTGCTCTAGTGATATCCTACCACATTACTGTCAGTATACATACACTGACTCTTGTGCATTATCATTGCTCTAGTGACATCCTACCTCATTACTGTCAGTATACATACACTGACCCTCTGTGCATTGTCATTGCTCTAGTGATATCCTACCCTATTACTGTCAGTATACATACACTGACCCTGTGTGCATTATCACTGCTCGAGTGACCTCCTACCTCATTAATGTCAATATCCATCCACTGACCCTGCATGCATTATCACTGCTTAAGTGATATCTTACCACATTACTGTCAGTATACATACACTGACCCTGTGTGCATTATCACTGTTCTAGTGACCTCCTACCTCATTAATGTCATTATACATACACTGACCCTGTGTGCATTATCACTGCTCTAGTGACCTCCTACCTCATTAATGTCAATATCCACCCACTGATCCTGCATGCATTATCACTGCTTTAGTGATATCCTACCACATTACTGTCAGTATACATACACTGACCCTATGTGCATTATCACTGTTCTAGTGATATCCTACCAGATTACTCTCAGTATACATACACTGGCCCTTGTGCATTATTGTTCTAGTGACATCCTGTCTCATTACTGTCAGTATACATACACTGACCCTGTGTACATTATGACTGCTCTAGTGACCTCCTACTTCATTAATGTCAGTATACATACACTAACCCTGTGTGCATTATCACTGCTCTAGTGACCTCCTACCTCATTAATGTCAGGATACATACACTAACCCTGTGTGCGTTATCACTGCTCTAGTGACCTCCTACCTCATGTCAGGATACATACACTGACCCTGTGTGCATTATCACTGCTCTAGTGACCTCCTACTTTATTAATGTCAGTATACATACACTGACCATGTGTGCATTATCATTCCTCTAGTGACATCCTACCTCATTACTGTCAGTATCCATACACTGACCCTGTGTGCATTATCACTGCTCTAGTGACCTCCTACCTCATTAATGTCAGGATACATACACTGACCCTGTGTGCATTATCACTGCTCTAGCGACCTCCTACTTCATTAATGTAGTATACATACACTGACCCTGGGCACATTATCACTGCTCTAGCGACATCCTACCACACTATTGTCAGTATACATACAGTGACCCCCTGTGCATTATCACTACTCTAGTGACATCCAACCACATTAATGTCAATGTATATACATTAATCCTGTCTGCATTATAACTGCTGTAGTGACCCCTACCTCATCAATGTCAGTATACATACACTGACCCTGTGTACATTATCACTGCTCTAGTGACCTCCTACCTCAGTAATGTCAATGTAGATACACTGACCCTGTGTGCATTATTACTGCTGCAGTGACCTCCTACCTCATTAATGTCAATATACATACACTGACTCTATGTGCATCATCATTGCTCTAGTGATATCCTACCACATTACTGTCAGTATACATCCATTGACCCTGTGTGCATTATCACTGCTCTAGTTACCTCCTACCTCGTTAGTGCCAGTATATGTACACTGACCGTATGTGCATTATCACTGCTCTAGTGTTATCCTACCACATTACTCTCAGTATACGTAGACTGACCCTGTGTGCATTATCACTGCTCTAGTGACATCCAACCACAAAAATCTCAATGTATGTACACTGACCATGTGCATTGTCACTCCTCTAGTGACCTCCTACCACATTAATATCAGTATACATACACTGACCCTGTGTGCATTATCATTGCTTTAGTGACCTCCTGCCACATTAGTATCAGTATACATATACTGACCCTGTGTGCATTATCACTGCTCTAGTGACATCCTACCACATTAATGTCATTATACAGACACTGACCATGTGTGCATTATCATTGCTCTCGTGACCTCCTACCTCATTAATGTCACTATACATATACTGACCCTGTTTACATTATCACTGCTCTAGTGATATCCTACCACATTGTCAGTATACATACACTGACCCTGTTTGCATTATCACTGCAGTAGAGACCTCCTTCCTCATTAATGTCAGTATACATTCCCTGACCCTGTGTGCATTATCATTGCTCTAGTGATATCCTACCACATTACTGTCAGTATACGTGCACTGACCCTGTGTGCATTATAATTGCTCTAGTGATATCCTACCAGATTACTGTTGGTATACATACACTGACTCTGTGTGCATTATCACTGCCCTAGTGACATCCTACCTCATTAATGTCAGTATACATACACTGCCCATGTGTGCATTATCACTGCTCAAGTGACCTCCTACCCCATTAATGTCAATATAAATATACTGAACCTGTGTGCATTATCAGTGCTGTAGTGACCTCCTGCCTCATTAATGTCAGTATACATACACTTACCCTGTGTGCATCATCACTGCTCTAGTCACCTCTTACCTCATTAATGTCAGTATACGTACATTGAGCCTGTGTGCAGTATCATTGCTCTAGTGACATCCTACCACATTACTGTCAGTATACATACAGTGACTCTGTGTGCATTATCACTGCTCTAGTGACCTCCTATCTCATTAATGTCAGTATACATACACTGATCCTGTGTGCATTATCACTGCTCTAAAGACCTACTACCTCATTAATGTCAGTATACGTACACTGATCCCGTGTGCATTTTCACTGCTTTAGTGATATCCTACCACATTACTGTCAGTATACATACCCTGACTCTTGTGCATTATCATTGCTGTAGTGACATCCTACCTCATTACTGTCAGTATACATACACTGACCCTGTGTGCATTATCACTGCTCTAGTGACCTCATACCTCATTAATGTCAGTGTATATACAGTCACCCTGTGTGCATTATCACTGATCTAGTGACCTTCTACCTCATTAATGTCAATATAAATACACTGACCCTGTGTGCATTATCACTGCTGTAGTGACCTCCTGCCTCATGTCAGTATACATACACTGACCCTGTGTGCATTGTCACTGCTCTACTGACCTCCTACCTCATTAATGTCAGTATATGTACACTGACCTTGTGTGCGTTATCACTTCTCTAGTGACCTCCTACCTCATTTCTTTCGGTATACATACACTGACCCTGTGTGCATTATCACTGTTCTACTGACCTCCTACCACTTTACTGTCAGTATATATACACTGACCCTGCGTGCATTATCACTGCTCTAGTACCTCCTACCTCATTAATGTCAATGAATATACACTGACCATGTGTGCAATATCACTGCTCTAGTGACCTCCTACTTCATTAATGTCCATGTATATACAGTGACCCTGCATACATTATCACTGCTTTAGTGATATCCTACCACATTACTGTATACACTGACCCTGTGTGCAGTATCACCGCTGTAGTGACCTCTTACTTCATTAATGTCAGTATACATACACTGACCCTATGTGCATTATCATTTCTCTAGTGACATCCTACCACATTACTGTCAGTATACGTACACTGACCCTGTGTGCATTATAATTGCACTAGTGATATCCTACCACATTACTGTCGGTATACATACACTGACTCTGTGTGCATTATCACTGCTCTAGTGATCTCATACCTCATTAATGTCAATGTATATACAGTGACCCTGTGTGCATTATCACTGATCTAGTGACCTTCTACCTCATTAATGTCAATGTATATACACTGATCCTGTGTGCTTTATCACTGCTCTAGTGACCTACTACCTCATTAATGTCAGCATAGATACACTGACCCTTTGTGCATTATGACTGCTCTAGTGATATCCTACCACATTACTGTCAGTATACATACACTGACTCTGTGTGCATTATCACTGCCCTAGTGACATTCTACCTCATTAATGACAATATAAATACACTGACCCTGTGTGCATTATCACTACTGTAGTGACCTCCTGCCTCATTAATGTCAGTATGCATACACTGACCCTGTGTGCATTATCACTGCTCTAGTGACCTCCTACCTCATTAATGTCAGTATATGCACACTGACCTTGTGTGCATTATCACTGCTCTAGTGACCTCCTACCTCATTTCTTTCGGTATACATACACTGACCCTGTGTGCATTATCACTGTTCTACTGACCTCCTACCACTTTACTGTCAGTATACATACACTGACCCTGCATGCATTATCACTGCTCTAGTGACCTCCTACCTCATTAATGTCAGTGAATATACACTGACCATGTGTGCAATATCACTGCTCTAGTGACCTCCTACTTCATTAATGTCCATGTATATACAGTGACCCTGCATACATTATCACTGCTTTAGTGATATCCTACCACATTACTGTATACACTGACCCTTTGTGCAGTATCACCGCTGTAGTGACCTCTTACTTTATTAATGTCAGTATACGTGCACTGACCCTGTGTGCATTATCATTTCTCTAGTGACATCCTACCATATTACTGTCAGAATGCATGCACTGACCCTGGGTGCATTATCACTGCTCTAGTGACCTCCTACCTCATTAATGTCAATATACATTCACTGACCATGCATGTATTTTTCACTGCTCTAGTGATATACTACCACGTTATTGTCAGTATACATACACTGACCCTCTGTGCATTGTCATTGCTCTAGTGATATCCTTCCTCATTACTGTCAGTATACATACACTGACCTGTGTGCATTATCACTGCTCTAGTGACCTCCTACCTCATTAATGTTAATATCCATCCAATGACCCTGCATACATTGTCACTGCTACTGTCAGTATACATACACTGACCCTGTGTGCATTATCACTGCTCTAGTGACCTCCTACCTTATTAATGTCAGTATACATACACTGACCTTGTGTGCATTATCACTGTTCTAGAGACCTCCTACCTCATTAATGTCAGTATACATACACTGACCCTGTATGCATTATCACTGTTCTAGTGATCTCCTACCCCATTAATGTCAATATACATACACTGACCCTGTGTGCATTATCTCTGCTGTAGTGATATCCTACAAGATTTCTCTCAGTATACATACAGTGACCGTTGTGCATTATTGTTCTAGTGACATCCTACCTCATTACTGTCAGTATACATACACTGACTTTGTGTGCATTATCACTGTTCTAGAGACCTCCTACCTCATTAATGTCAATATACATTCACTGGCCATGCATGTATTTTTCACTGCTCTAGTGATATACTACCACGTTATTGTCAGTATACATACACTGACCCTCTGTGCATTGTCACTGCTCTAGTGACCTCCTACCTCATTAATGTCAGTATACATACACTGACCTTGTGTGCATTATCACTGTTCTAGAGACCTCCTACCTCATTAATGTCAGTATACATACACTAACCATGTGTGCATTATCACTGCTCTAGTGACCTCCTCCCTCATTAATATCAATGCATATACACTGACCCTGTGTGCATTTCCACTACTCTAGTGATATCCTACCTCATTAATGTCAGTATACATACACTGACCCTGGGCACATTATCACTGCTCTAGCAACCTCCTACCTCATTAATGTCAATATTCATACACTGACCCTGTGTGCACTATCACTGCTCTAGTGACCCATACGTCATTAATGTCAGTATACATACACTGATCCTGTGGGCATTATTACTGCACTAGTGACCACCTACCACATTGTCAGTATACATACACTGACCCTGTTTGCATTATCACTGTTCTAATGACCTCCTACCTCATTAATGTCAATTTACATACACTGACCCTATGTGCATCATCACTTTCTAGTGATATCCTACCTCATTACTGTCAGTATACATACATTGACCCTGTGTGCATTATCACTGCTCTCATGACCTCCTACCTCATTAATGTCAGTGTATATACACTGATCCTGTGTGCATTATTACTGCTGTAGTGACCTCCTACCTCATTAATGTCAATATACATAAACTGACCCTATGCGCATCATCATTGCCCTAGTGATATCCCACCACATTACTGTCAGTATACATCCACTGACACTGTGTGCATTATCACTGCTCTAGTGACCACCTACCTCATTAATGTCAGTATACATACACTGACCCTGTGTGCATTATCACTGTTCTAGTGACCTCCTACCTCATTAATGTCAGTATAGATACACTGACCCTGTATGCATTATCACTGCTCTAGTGAACTCCTACCCCATTAATGTCAGTACACATACACTGACCCTGTGTGCATTATCACTGCTGTAGTGATATCCTACTGTATTATTGTCAGTATACATACACTGACCCTTGTGCATTATTGTTCTAGTGACATCCTACCTCATTAATGTCAGTATACATACACTGACCTGTGTGCATTATCACTGCTCTAGTGACCTCCTACCTCATTAATGTCAATATCCATCCACCAACCCTGCATGCATTATCACTGCTACTGTCAGTTTACATACACTTACCCTGTGTGCATTATCACTGCTCTAGTGACGACCTACCTCATTAATGTCAGTATACATACACTGACCCTGTGTGCATTATCACTGTTCTAGTGACCTCCTACCTCATTAATGTCAGTATGCATACACTGACCCTGTATGCATTATCACTGCTCTAGTGATCTCCTACCCCATTAATGTCAGTATACATACACTGACCCTGTGTACAATATCACTGCTCTAGTCAACTTCTACATCATTAATGTCAAAGTATATACACTAACCCTGTGTGCATTATCACTGCTCTAGTGACCTCCTCTCTCATTAATATCAATGCATATACACTGACCCTGTGTGCATTATCATTGCTCTAGTGACATCCTATCACATTACTGTCAGTATACATACACTGATCCTGTGTGCTTTGTCATTCCTCTAGTGATATCCTACCTCATTACTGTCAGTATACATACACTGACCCTGGGTACATTATCACTGCTCTAGTGACCTCCTACCTCATTAATGTCAATATTCATACACTGACCCTGTGTGCATTATCACTGCTCTAGTGACCCCTACGTCATTAATGTCAGTATACATACACTGACCCTGTGGGCATTATCACTGCACTAGTGACCTCTTACCACATTGTCAGTATACATACACTGACCCTGTGTGCATTATCATTGTTCTAGAGACCTCCTACCTCATTAATGTCAATTTACATACACTGACCCTTTGTGCATTATCACTGTTCTAGTGATCTCCTACCCCATTAATGTCAATATACATACACTGACCATGTGTGCATCATCACTTTCTAGTGATATCCTACATCATTACTGTCAGTATACATACACTGACCGTGTGTGCATTATCACTGCTGTCATGACCTCTTACCTCATTAATGTCAATGTATATAAACTGATCCTGTGTGCATTATTACTGCTATAGCCTTGGTGACTGTTTCAAAGAAATCGACCAGGTTTAAGAGGCAGAATCTGCCCTTAACAAAGCTAAACTGGGTATGATCCAGTGTCTGCAGGTTCCCAATTTCTTTATTTATGAGGTCCATGATGATCCTTTCCATAGCTTTGCAGACCAAGCTAGTCAGGCTTATGGGGCGATAGTTTCCAGGATCCGTTGAGGCACCACCTTTGTGGAGAGGGACCACTGTTGCTGTATGCCACTCTTTGGGTACATATCCTGTAGTAAGGCTGAGATTGAACAGTAGTTTTATGTTTGGGTTTAGCTCTTCTTGGAGTTCATGTAGGATGCAGCCCGGGACACTGTCTGGTCCCATTGATGCTGTGTTTTTTGCTTTGGAGAGGGCAGCTCTTACCTGAGCATCTGAGATGTCAGGGGGGCAGCACTCTGCTGGGATAGATATTTGCCCTTTTGGTGGGGAGGGGGGGGAGTTTGCGCTGAACTTGCCAGCTAGGATGTTGGCAATGTCTGTGGATTTGGTGTATTTTTTGTCATTTTGGACTAATTCTGAGCATATCTGGGAATTCCCACCCAGGTTCCTAACATAACTAAAGAAAGCCTTGTGATTATCCTTAGTGTCCTGTGCAATTTTTCTCTCGACGCTGGCCTTAGACGATTTTATGAGTGCCCGTAGTTTTTTGCTAATACTGATCAGAGATGTCTTCCCTTTTTGGGATTTTGCTCTATCATGTAGTAGCTTCCTCCTTCTATTGTATAGTTTGTTTATGGCTGGGGTCCACCAGACAGGACGTCTGCCTTTGGAGGATTGGGTCTTGGTTTTATTTGGGATTGCATGATCCATGCATTCCTGAAGGTGTTCATAGAATGCATTTATAAAGGATTCTGCTTGGTCTGGGCATTTTCCACAGGCCCGGGTTCTTTGAAGGATTCCACCTCGGTTTTGCGGAGTGAGAAATTTGCTTTAGAGAAGTTTTTCACTGTGTTTTTCTGGGCAGGGGGTGGGGGGGGATGTGAATATCCAGTGAGATTAGTTTATGGTCTGATCTTACCAGTGAGGGATACACTTCTGGTCTGGAGCATAGAGTCCCCATGTTGGTGATGATCACATCCAGTATATTTTCCCCTCTTGTGGGAGTGGTAACAAGTTGTTCCATAGCATTTGAGTTTATAAATTCTAGGAACCTTTGGGCTAGGGTGTTGGAGCTAGAGTAATGCTCCCAGTCTATGTTTGGGTAGTTGAAGTCGCCCAATATAATGGTGTTTGGAGAGACCTTCATATTTTCCAGTGCTCTCAGGAAGGCCGAGTGGGGTTCCTGGGATTGGGAGGGTGGTCTGTAGCAGGCTATAAACTGGAAGGCAGTTTTACCCACTGTTAGTTGCACATGGATAGTCTCTGATGCTTCGTGCTGTGCCACCAACCTGGAGGTGTGGGTATCTTTGACGAATATTGATACTCCCCCTCCTTTTGTGGTTCGGTCCAAGTTTTGGGGCCGAAAAGCATGGTATGAGGTATAACCTGGTAGTGCTGGGGTGATCTCGGGAGCCTTGAACCAGGTTTCTGTTACTGCACAGATATCGATGTTCTCCATGCTAAGGAGAGTTTCGAGTGCGTGCATCTTGAGGTTTAGACTTCTGGCATTGAGTAGCATTACTCTAGTATATGTAAACTGACCTTGTGTGCATTATCACTGCTCTAGTGATATCCTACCACATTACTGTCAGTATACGTACACTGACCCTGTGTGCGGTATCACTGCTCTAGTGACCTCCTATCACATTAATATCAGTATACATACAGTAACCCTGTGTGTATTATCACTGCTTTAGTGACCTCCTGCCACATTATCAGTATACATATACTGACCCTGTGAGCATTATCACTGCTGTAGTGACTTTCTACCTCATTAATGTCAGTATACATACAATGACCCTGTGTGCATTATCACTGCTGTAGTGACCTCCTTCCTCATTAATTTCAGTATACATACACTGACCCTGTGTGCATTATCATTGCTCTAGTAATCTCCAACCTCATTAATGTGAGTAAACACATATATATATATACTGACCCTGTCTGCATTATCACTGCTCTAGTGGTATCCTACCACATTAATGTCAGTATAAATACACTGACCCTGTTTGCATTATCAGTGCTCTAGTGACCTCCTACCTCATTAATGTCAGTATACGTACACTGACCCTGTGTGCATTATCACTGCTCTAGTAACCTCCTACCTCATTAAAGTCAGTATACATGCACTGACCCTGTGTGCATTATCACTGCTGTAGTGACCTCCTTCCTCATTAATTTCAGTATACATACACTGACCCTGTGTGCATTATCACTGCTGTAGTGACCTCCTTCCTCATTAATTTCAGTATACATACACTGACCCTGTTTGCATTATCACCGCTCTAGTCACCTCCTACCTCATTAATGTCAGTATACGTGCAATGACCCTATGTGCATTATCACTGCTGTAGTGATGTCCTACCTCATTACTCTCAGTATAAATGCACTGACCTGTGTGCATTATCACTGCTCTAGTGACCTCTTACCTTATTAATGTCAGTATATGTACACTGACCCTGTGTTCACTGCTCAAGTGACTTCCTACCTCATTAATGTCAGTATACATACACTGACCCTGTGTGCATTATCACTGCTGTAGTGATCTCCTACCTCATCAATGTCAGTATACATACACTGACCCTGTGTGCATTATCACTGCTATAGTGGCCTCCTACCTCATTAATGTCAGTACACATACACTGACCCTTTGTGCATTATCACTACTCTAGTGACCTCCTACCTCATTAATGTCAGTATACATACACTGACCCTGTGTGCATTATCACTGCTCTAGTGACCTCCTACCTCATTAATGTCAGTATTCTTAATACTGATCATGTGTGCATTATCACTGCTCTTGCGACCTCCTACCTCATTTTGTTGAACACCGACCTGGATTTTAAAATCTTTAACTTTACTGACATCGCTATTGAACAACCCTTAGTGGAACTTTTAGAGAAAGGAAATATGTTTGTCCCCGACATCAATGCTGAGTTGGTAAAAACGATCATTGATTTTAAACTTTTTTCAAGGAAACTTAACTTGAATGTACGACTTGGGGGCAATTCTGCTAACAACAACAGGCTACATGTTTATTGTACCTTTTCACCAGCTCTACATGAATCCATAGCACTTTTTGACACAATATGTGAACTTGACCTGAGATGTTCCTTACATAAAAAAGGAATACAAAGTCATGTTAGACCTAACATTACCCCCGAAGAAAGGAACTTTTATGGTCCATAAAGGAAGCTGGGGTTAGGGTAATGTAACCAGACAAAGGTGGTGGTACAGTAATTATGGGTCAAGATAATTATGTAAACAGGATGTTGAGTGTTTTAAGGGGCAATACATTTGAAGTAAGATCCAGGCATGAATTTAACACAGCATACTACAGGATTTGTTCGTATTTGAACGACCTTATCATTGAAGGGAAAACTGACATTGCATCCTTCAATTATCTTTCTATGTTAGCCCCTGAAATCCCTAAACTCTTTGGGATTCATAAGATTCACAAATCCATCCACAATCCACCAATGAGACCACTGGCTGATACTAGGAATTGCATAACATATCCATGTGCCAAATTTGTGGACAACATACTCAAAAAATATGTGGTTATGGAACAGGATATCTGCAAAGACTTGTGGTCATTTTTACAGTCCATCAATTAACTCGAATTTGACCATATCCTCAACTTCCTTACTGTGGACGTGAGGGACCTGTATTCTTCCATCCCACATGGGGTGGGCATTGAGTGGGTTAACTTCATGTTGAGAAAGAGAGGTGCACCAACATTAGAAAAAATTTCCTTAGTGGACGAATTACTTGATATTATTTGATCCAGTAACTATTTGATCTTCAACAATACTATTTTTTTTTACAGAGGGTAGGTGTAGCCATGGGGTCACTTTGTGGTGGTTGCTTCGCCAACCTCATCATGGCTTATTAGGAACAAGAAATCATCCAGAAGAACGAGCTTATTAATAACAAAATAGCCTTTTATACACATTTTTGAATGATATATTTATGTTGATCAGAGGTGGTGAGGCAGTTGCCATAGAACTGGTGGATTTCTTCAACTCTACCACCAACTTCCTTTCTTTTACACATACATTTAGTACTGACCGAATTGCCTGTTTAGATGTGGATTTGTGGAAAGATTTTACTAGCAATGCATTGTGTGCTAAAATTCATAGGAAGGACACTTATTCCAACACCTTCCTTCACTACAGCAGTTGTCACCCAACTTATCAAAAGAGATCTGTAGTAAAAGGGCAACTCATTAGGGCTGCCCGAATGGTGTCAAAATTCCCAGATTTTATAGAGGAATGCAACACACTCAGATCTATGTTTTTGGGTCGGGGTTATCCCAAACAACTTGTTGATGAATTAATTCAAGAGGTTAGTTACAAGAAAGAATAGGGGACATACCAACCAATTTTTAAAGGCCCCCATAGGCATGAGTATTCAACAAACCAGCTCATGACCCACTCTACCGTGAGTCCACTCCCACCATCCTGTAGTCTTTTTATATCATTCAGTATTGATAGTAAGATCGTTTCATCCATCCTTCAGAAAAACTGGGTGTTTATTTAGAATGACAACAGCCTCAGAAATAAACTACCTGAGTTCCCAAAAATTACCTGGAGGAGGGGAAAGAATTTAAAACATCTCTTGGAGGTAAATGAGTCACACTTTCCTATTAGGAAAGGTATGTTTCAATGTAACATGTGGAAATTTAGTTCCCACATGGATATAGGGGAACAGTTTAGAATCAGAGGTCAAAAATACAAAGTCAAACATAAATTCAACTGCCAATCCAAAGCTGATGTCTATCTTGCCCAGTGCCAACAGTGTCCAGCATTTTATATTGGCAAAACGGACAGGAAACTTCAAGAACATGTTTACGAGCACACTTATCACATCGGGAAATTAAAAACAACGCACTGGCAAATCATGTACCTGACAATGTCAACCATAAATTTTTGTTTAGGGCTATTGACTATAAATTCTGATGGGAGAGGGGGACCCGAAGCCATCCGTCTTGAAGTATTGGAACTCAGGTGTCAAATTTGCACGGACGCCAGCACACTCCCAGGTTTAAATGAAATGTGCTCCATTCACTGTATTTTAAAACTGAAGAGCCTGCTAAGATGATTTGGTTGTACATATTGTTCATCATTTAACATTTATTGTTTAATATTTAACATTAGCCTCTTAAGATGACCTAGTTGCACATATAGTTCCACATTTATATTTAATGTTCAACACTGTATTCTTGCATTTCCTAATGTTGTTGAGGCATTGTTAACTACCTTAACTGTTTATCATTAGGTAGTTTTTTTGAGACTGTTTTGGTCAAGTTTAGGATAGGCAGAACAAGTTTTAACCCTTGACACTTGTAACAGTTTGTGTCAGGTTTTATTCTGTCAGTGAGTATTTGTCGTACGAAAGTTAAAACTAGCAGTTATTCCTTTCATCGTAAATGTTAGCTACTTATTCCTTTTATGCCAGCAGAAGTTTGTAGCCCGTTCACTTAATTCATTGTGTTGTGATCTGTATATAGTGGGTGGGCTTTTGTTTTCAAGCTAAAGGCTTCGTAGGTCAAACTAATGACTCAATGTTTAGCTTCTAGTATTTAATTTTTTGTTTGCACGAAATTTCAAATTGGCAGTTATTGCCTTTATGGTATTTGTTTGTTACTGATTTTACTTATGTCTAAAGATGAGAGCTTGCAGCCCATACTATTTATTCACTCTGTTGTGATCTGCTTACAGTGGGCAGGCGTTTGATTTCAAGTATAAAGCTCTTTAGGATAATTTAATGACTCAACGTTTTTTAACCAATGGGTGTATGCAACATTTTAATTGTGTAAGATAAAAGAAGGGGTGTGTGTGCTCTTACTTTGTCTAAAGAAGTCTTGGGATCTCCTAAGACGAAAAGTGCTTAACAATAAACAGTTGAAACTTCCTGTTTTGTGGTGTGGTGACCTGTGTTCATTCAGCTCGCTTTCTTTGTTCCAGTTTTGTGATTTTTTTCAGTCCTATCTCATTAATGTCAGTATACATACACTGACCCTATGTGTATTATCACTGGTCTAGTGATATCCTACCATATTACTGTCAGTATACATACACTGACCCTTGTGCATTATCATTGCTCTAGTGACATCCTACCTCATACATACATTGACCCTGTGTGCATTATCACTGCTGTAGTGACCTCCTACCTCATTGATGTTAGCATACATACACTGACCCTGTGTGCATTATCACTGCTGTAGTGAACTCCTACCTCATTAATGTCAATGTATATGCACTGATCCTGTGTGCATTATCACTGCTGTAGTGACCTCTTACCTCACTAGTGTCAGTATAAGTACACTGACCATGTGTGCCTTATCACTGCTCTAGTAACCCCCCAATGTCAGTATACATACAGTGACCCTGTGTGCATTATCACTGCTCTAGTGACCTCCTACCTCATTAATGTCAGTATACATCCACTGAACCAGCATGCATTATCAGTGCTCTGCTGATATCCTACCACATTGCTGTCAATATACATACACTAACCCTGTGTACATTATCACTGATCTAGTGATCTCCTACCTCATTAATGTCAATATACATCCACTGACTCTGCATGCATTATCACTGCTCTACTGATATCCTACCACATTACTGTCAGTATACATACACTGACCCTGTGTGCATTATCACTGCTGTAGTGACCTCTTACCTCATTAATGTCAGTATGCACACAATGACTGTGTGTGTATTATCATTGCTCAAGTGAAATCCTACCACATTACTGTCAGTATACATACACTGACTCTTTGTGCATTATCACTGCTCTAGTGACCTACCTCATCAATGTCAGTATACATAAACTGACCCTGTGTGCATTATCACTGCTCTAGTGACATAGTACATCATCAATGTTAGTATACATACATTGACCCTGTGTGCATTATCTCTGGTCTAGTGACCTCCTACCTCATTGTCAGTATACATACACTGGATCACATGATGTTTGTAAAAGTCTTTATAAAGACCTCTTTTTAAAGATGGTTCATGTCTGAAGAAGGAAAGATACTAAGCTTTCCGAAAGCGCTTATTAAACGGTTTTTAGTTATTGCGGTTTTGTTCTTGCTTCTAGTGCTTCGCTTTTGTTTTTTCATTAATGTCAGTATACATCCACTGACCGTGTGCATTATCACTGCTCTAGTGACATCCTATCTTATTACTGTCAATATACATACACTAACCATGAGTACATTATCACTGCTCTAGTGACCTCCTACTTCATTAATGTCAGTGTATATACACTGACCATGTGTGTATTATCACGGCTCTAGTGACCTCCCACCTCATTAATGTCAATATACATCCACTGACCCTGCATGCATTATCACTGCTCTACTGATATGCTACCACATTACTGTCAGTATACATACACTGACCCTGTGTGCATTATCACTGCTCTAGTGACCTCCTACCTCATCAATGTCAGTATACATACACTGACCCTGTGTGCATTATCTCTGCTCTAGTAATCTCTTACCTCAATGTCAGTATACGTACACTGAACATGTATGCATTATAATTTCTCTAGTGACATCCTACCACATTACTCAGTACAAATACACTGACCCTGTGTGCATTATCACTGCTCTAGTGACCTCCTACCTCATTAATATCAGTATACATGCACTAACCCTGTGTGCATTATCACTGATCTAGTGACCTCCTACCTCATTAATATCAGTATACATACACTGACCTTGTGCGTTATCATTGATCTAGTGACATCCTACCTCATTATTGTCAGTATAAATACACTGACCGTATGTGCATTATCACTACCCTAGTGACCTCCTACCTCATTAATACACTAACCCTGTGTGTATTATCACTGATCTAGTGATATCCTACCACATTACTGTCAGTATACGTACACTGACCCTTGTGCATTATCATTGCTCTAATGACATCCTACCTCATTACTGTCAGTATACATATACTGACCCTGTGGCATTATCACTGCTGTAGTGATCACCTACCTCATTAAAATCAATTTATGTACACTGACCCTGTGTGCATTATCACTGCTGTAGTGACCTCCTACCTCATTAATGTCACTGGATATACACTGATCCTGTGTGCATTATGACTGCTCTAGTGACCTCTTACCTCATTAATGTCAGCATACATATACTGACCCTATGTGTATTATCACATCTCTAGTGACATCCTACCTCATTACTGTCAGTATACATAAACTGACCCTGTGTGCATTATCACTGCTCTAGTGATCTCCTACCTCATTAATGTCAGTATATATACACTGACCCCTGCATACATTATCACTGCTTTAGCGATATACTACCACATTACTGTCAGTATACATACACTGACCCTGTGTGCATTATCTCTGGTCTAGTGACCTCTTACCTCATTAATGTCAGTATATATACACTGACCCTGTATGCATTATAAATTCTCTAGTGACATCCTACCACATTACTGTCAGTACAAATACACTGACCCTTTGTGCATTATCACTGCTCTAGTGACCTCCTACCTCATTGTCAGTATACATACACTGTATGTATTATCACTGCTCTAGTGACCTCCTACCACATTACTGGCAGTATTCATACACTGACCATGTGTGCATTATCACTGCTCTTCTTACATCCTACCACATTTCTGTCAGTATACGTACACTGACCTTGTGTGCAATACCAGTGTTCTAGTGATATCCTACCTTATTACTGTCAGTATACATACACTGACCCTGTGTGCATTATCACTGCTCTAGTGACCTCCTACCTCATTAATGTCAGTGTATATACACTGACCCTGTGGACATTATCACTGCTCTAGTGACCTCCTACCTAATTAATGTCAATATACATCCACTGACCCTGCATGCATCATCACTGCTCTACTGATATCCTACCACATTACTGTCAGTTTACATACACTGACCCTGTGTGCTTTATCACTGCTGTAGTGACCTCATACCTCATTAATGTCAATATACGTACACTGACCTTGTGTGCATTATCACTGCTCTAGTGACATCCTAACTCATTAATGTCAATGTATATACACTTACCCTGTGTGCATCATCACTGCTCTAGTGACCTCCTACCTCATTAATGTCAATCTGTATACACTGACCCTGTGTGCATTATCACTGCTGTAGTGACCTCTTTTTCATTATTGTCAATATACATACACTGACCCTGTGTGCATTATCAAAGCTGTAGTGATATGCTACCAACTTACTGTCAGTATACATACACTGACCTGTGTGCATTATCACTGCTCTAGTGATATCCTACCACATTACTGTCAGTATACATGCACTGACCCTCTGTGCATTATCACTGTTCTAGTCACCTTTTACCTCATTAGTGTCAGTGTACATACACTGACCCTGTGTGCGTTATCATTTCTCTACTGACCTCCTACCTCATTAACGTCAGTATACATACACTGACCCTGTGTGAATTATCATTGCTCTAGTGACCTCCTACATCATTAATGTCAGTACACATACACTGACCCTGTGTGCATTATCACTGCTCAAGTCATATCCTTCCACATTACTGTCAGTATACATATACTGACGATGTGTGCATTATTACTGCTATAGTGACCTACCTCATTAATGTCAATATACATACACTGACACTGAGTGCATTATCATTTCTCTAGTCATATCTTAACACATTACTGTCAGTATATGTACACTGACCTTGTGTGCATTATTGCTGCTCTAGTGATATCCTACCACATTACTGCCAGTATACATACACTGACCCTTATGCATAATTATTGCTCTAGTGACATCCTACCTCATTACTCTCAGTATAAATACACTGATCTGTGGGCATTATCATTGCTCTAGTGATATCCTACCACATTACTGTCAGTATACATACACTGACCCCGTGTGCATTATCACTCCTCTAGTGACCTCCTACCTCATTAATGTCAGTATACATACACTGACCCTGTATGCATTATCACTGCTATAGTGACCTCCTACTCCATTGTCAGTATACTTAACACTGACCGTGTGTGCATTATCACTGCTCTTGTGATTTCCTACCTCATTAATGTCAGTATACATACACTGATCCTGTGTGCATTATCACTGCTCTAGTGACCTCCAACCTCATTAATGTCAGTATACATACACTGACCCTTGCGCATTATCATTGCTCTAGTGACATCCTACCTCATTACAGTCAGTATAAATACACTAACCCTGTGTACATTATCACTGCTCTAGTGACCTCCAACTCATTAATGTCAATGTATATACACAGAACCTGTGTGCATTATCACTGCTCTTCTGACCTCCTACCTCATTAATGTCAGCATACATACACTGACCCTGTGTGCATTATCACTGCTCTAGTGATGTCCTACCACATTACTGTCATTATACATACACTGACCCTTGCACATTATCATTGCTCTAGTGACATCCTACCTCATTACAGTCAGTATACATACACTGACCATGTGTGCATTATCACTGCTGTAGTGACCTGCTACCTCATTATTGTCAATGTATATAAACTGACCCTGCATGCATTATCACTGCTTTAGTGATATCCTACCACATTACTGTCAGTATACATACACTGACCCTGTGTGCATTATCTCTGCTCTAGTGACCTCTTACCTCATTAATGTCAGTATACGTACACTGACCCTGTGTGCATTATAATTTGTCTAGTGACATCCTACCACATTACCTCATCAACGTCAGTATACATACACTGACAGTGTATGCATTATCACTGCTCTAGTGTCCTCCTACCTTATTAATGTCAGTATACGTACTCTGACCCTGTGTGCATTATCACTACACTAGTGACCTTCTACCTCATTAATCTCAATATATATACACTGACCCCATGTTTATTATCACTGCTCTAGTGACCTCCTACCTCATTAATGTCAATATACATCCACTGACCCTGCATGCATTATCACTGCTCTACTGATATCCTACCACATTACTGTCAGTATACATATACTGACCCTGTGTGCATTATCAATACTCTAGTGATATATTACCTTATTACTGTCAATATACATACACTAACCCTGTGTGCATTATCACTGCTGTAGTGACCTCCTACCTCATTGTCAGTATACGTACACTGACCATGTGTGCATTGTCATTGCTCTAGTGACATCCTACCACATTACTGTCAGTATACATACACTGGCCCTGTGTCCATTATCACTGCTGTAGTGACCTCGTACCTCATCAATGTCAGTATACATACACTGACCCTGTGTGCATTATCTATGCTCTAGTGACCTCCTACCTTATTAATGTCAGTGTATATACACTGACCCTGTGGGCATTATCACTGCTCTAGTGACCTCCTACCTCATTAATGTCAATATACATCCAATGACCCTGCATGTATCATCACTGCTCTACTGATATCCTACCACATTACTGTCAGTTTACATACAATGACCCTGTGTGCATTATCACTGCTGTAGTGACCTCTTACCTTATTAATGTCAGTATACGTACACTGACCGTGTGTGCATTATCATTGCTCTAGTGAAATCCTACGACATTACTGTCAGTATACATACACTGACTCTTTGTGCATTATCACTGCTCTAGTGACCTACCTCATCAATGTCAGTATACATACACTGACCCTGTGTGCATTATCACTGCTCTAGTGACATCCTACATCATCAATGTTAGTATACATACACTGACCCTGTGTGCAGTATCTCTGGTCTAGTGACCTCCTACCTCATTGTCAGTATACATACACTGAACCTGTGTGCATTATCACTGCTCTATTGACCTCCTACCTCATTAATGTCAATATACGTACACTGACCCTGTGTTCATTATCACTGCTCTAGTGATATCCTACCACATTACTGTCAGTATACATACACTGACCCTTGTGCATTATCATTGCTCTAGTGACATCCTACCTCATTACTGGCAGTATAAATACACTGACCGTGTGTGCATTATCACTGCTGTAGTGACCTCCTACCTCATTAATGTCAATGTATATACACTGACCCTGTGTGCATTATGACTACTCTAGTTATGTCTTACCTCATTAATGTCAGCATACATACACTGACCCTGTGTGTATTATCACTGCTCTAGTGACATCCTACCACATTACTGTCAGTATACATAGAAAGACCTTGTGTGCATTATCTCTGCTCTAGTGACCTCTTACCTCATTAATGTCAGTATACGTACACTGACCCTGTATGCATTATAATTTCTCTAGTGGCATCCTACCACACTACTGTCAGTACAAATACACTGACCCTGTGTGCAGTATCACTGCTCTAGTGACCTCCTACCTCATTAATGTCAGTATACATACACTGACCCTGTGCGTATTATCGCTGATCTGGTGACCTCCTACCACATTACTGTCATCATACATCCACTGACACTGTGTGCAGTATCACTACTCTAGTAATACCTTACCTTATTACTGTCTGTATACATACACTAACCCTGTGAGCATCATCACTGTTCTAGTGACCTCCTACCTCATTAATGTCAATGTATATACACTGACCCTGTGTGCATTATCATTGCTCTAGTCACCTCTTACCTCATTAATGTCAATATACGTACACTGACCCTGTGTGATTTTCACTGCTCTGTTGACCTCCTACAGCATTACTGTCAGTATACATACACTGATCCTGTGTGATTTTCACTGCTCTATTGACCTCCTACAGAATTAATCGGTATACATACACTGATACTGTGTGCATTATCACTGCTGTAGTGACCTACTACCTCATTAAATTCAGTATACATACCCTGACCCTGTGTACATTATCACTGCTCTAGTGACCTCCTACCACATTACTGTCAGTATACATACAATGACTCTGTGTGCATTGTCATTGCTTTAGTGACCTCCTACCTTATTAATGTCACTATACTTACACTGATCCTGTGTTGCATTATCACTGCTCTAGTGACATCCTACCTCATTACTGTCAGTGTACATACACTGACCCTGTGTGCAGTATCATTGCTCTAGTGACCTCCTACCTTATTAATGTCACTATACCTACATGGATCCTGTGTTGCATTATCACTGCTCTAGTGACATTCTACCTCATTACTGTCAGTATACATACACTGACCCCATGTGCATTATCACTGCTTTAGTGACATCCCACCTCATTACTGTCAGTATACATACACTGACCCTGTGTGCATTATCACTGCTCTAGTGACCTCCTACCTCATTACTGTCAGTATTCATACACTGACCCTGTGTGCATTATCACTGCTCTAGTGACCTCCTACCTCATTATTGTCAGTATACATACACTGACCCTGTGTGCATTATCACTGCTGTAGTGACTTCCTACCTCATTAATGTTAGTATACATACACTGACCCTGTGTGCATTATCACTGCTTTACTGACCTCCTACCTCATTACTGTCAGTATTCATACACTGACCCTGTGTGCATTATCACTGTTCTAGTCACCTTTTACCTCATTAGTGTCAGTATACATACACAGACCCTGTGTGCATTATCATTGCTCTAGTGACCTCCTACCTCATTAATGTCAATATACAAACACTGACCATGTGTGCATTATCTTTGCTCTAGTGATAGCCTGTCACATTACTGTCAGTCTACATACACTGACCCTGTGTGCATTATCACTGATCTAGTGATCTCCTACCACATTACTTTAAGCATACATACACTGACCCTGAGTGCATTATCATTGCTCTAGTCATATCTTACCGCATTACTGTCAGCATACGTACACTGACCTTGTGTGTATTATTGCTGCTCTAGTGATATCCTACCACATTACTGTCAGTATACATTCACTGACGCTGTGTGCATTATCATTGCTCTGTGGTATCCTACCACATTACTGTCAGTGTAGGTACACTGACCCTGTGTGCATTATCATTGCTGTAGTGATATCCTACCACATTACTGTCAGCATACATACACTGACCCTGTGTGCATTATCACTGCTCTAGTGACCTCCTACCTCATTGTCAGTATACATACACTGACCCGATGTGCATCATCATTGCTCTAGTGATGTCCTACCATATTACTGTCAGTATATAGCCACAGACCCTGTGTGCATTACCACTCTTTTAGTGACCGCCTACCTCATTAATGTCAAATTACATACAATGACCCTGTGTGCATTATCATTGCTGTTGTGATATCCTACCACATTACTGTCAGTATATATGCACTGACCCTGTGTGTATTATCACTGCTCTAGTGATCTCCTACCACATTACATTCAGTAATCATACACTGACCTTATGTGCATTATCACTGCTCTTCTGACATCCTGCGACATTACTGTCAGTATACATACACTGACCCTGTGTGATTATCACTGCTCTAGTGACCTCTTACCTCATTAATATCAGTATACATACACTGATCCTGTGTGCATTTTCAATGCTCCATGATATCCTATCTCTGATCTAGTGATATCCTACCACATTACTGTCAGTATACATACACTGACCCTATGTGCATTATCACTGCTCTAGTGACCTCCTACCACATTAATATCAGTATACATACACTGATCTGTGTGCATTGTCAATGCTCTAGTGATATCCTACCATATTACTGTCAGTATTCATACACTGACCCTGTGTGCATTATCACTGCTCTAGTGATATCCTATCACATTACTGTTAGTATACATACACTGACCATGTGTGCATTATCAGTGCTCTACGGACCTCCTCCCTCATTAATGTCAGTATACATACACTGACGCTCTGTTCATTATCATTGCTCTAGTGATATCCTACCACATTACGGTCAGTATACATACACTGACCCTGTGTGCATTATCATTGCACTAGTGACCTCCTACCTCATTAATGTCAATATACATCCACTGACCCTGTGTGCATCATCATTGCTCTAGTGATATACTATCACATTACTGTCAGTATATATCCACAGACCCTGTGTGCATTATCACTCTTCTAGTGACCTCCTACCTCATTAATGTCAAAATACATACACTGACCCTGTGTGGATTATCATTGCTCTAGTGACATCCTACTACATTACTGTCAGTATACATACACTGACCCTGTGTGGATTATCATTGCTCTAGTGAAATCCTACCACATTACTGTCAGTATACATACACTGCCCTTTGTGCATTATCACTGCTCTAGTGACCTCCTAACTCATTGTCATTATACATACACTGACCCTGTGTGTATTATCACTGCTGTACTGACTTCCTACCACACTACTGTCAGTATTAATACACTGACCCTGTGTGCATTATCACTGCTCTAGTGACCTCCTACCTCATTAATGTCAATGTATATACACTGACCCTGTGTGCATTATCACTGCTGTAGTGACCTCCTACCTCATTAATGTCAATATACATGCACTGACCCTGTGTGCATTGTCAGTGCTTTAGTGGTATCCTACCACATTACTGTCAGTATACGTGCTTGTGTGCATTATCACGGCTCTAGTGATATCCTATCACATTACTGTCAGTATACATACACTGACCATGTGTGCATTATCAGTATTTTAGGGACCTCCTACCACATTACTGCCCGTATACTACACTGACCCTTGTGCATTATCATTGCTCTAGTGACATCCTACCTCATTACTGTCAGTATACATACATTGACCCTGTGTCCATTATCACTGCTGTAGTGACCTCCTACCTCATTAATGTCAATGTATGTACACTGACCCTGTGTGCATTATCACTGCTCTAGTGAACTCCTACCTCATTAATGTCAATGTATATGCACTGATCCTGTGTGCATTACCACTGATCTAGTGATCTCCTACCTCATTAATGTCAATGTATATAAACTGACCCTGCATGCATTATCACTGCTTTAGTGATATCCTACCACATTATTGTCAGTATACATACACTGACCCTTGTGCATTGTCACTGCTGTAGTGACCTCCTACCTCATTAATGTCAATGTATATACACTGATCCTGTGTGCATTATCACTGCTCTAGTGATCTACCTCATTAATGTTACTGTATATAAACTGACCCTGCATGCATTATCACTGCTTTAGTGATATCCTACCACATTACTGTCAGTATACATACACTGACCATGTGTGCATTATCAGTGCTCTACGGACCTCCTCCCTCATTAATGTCAGTATACATACACTGACGCTCTGTTCATTATCATTGCTCTAGTGATCTCCTACCTCATTGTCAGTATACATGCACTGACCCTGTGTGCATTATCATTGCTCTAGTGACCTCCTACCTCATTAATGTAAGTATACATACACTGACCCTGTGTGCATTATTACTGCTGTAGTGACATCCTACCTCATTACTGTCAGTATACATACACTAACCATGTGTACATTATCACTGCTCTAGTGACCTCCTACCTCATTAATGTCAATGTATATACACTGACCATGTGTGTATTATCACTGCTCTAGTGACCTCCCACCTCATTAATGTCAATATACATACACTGACCCTGTGTGCATTATCACTGCTGTATTGATATCCTACCACATTACTGTCAGTATACATACACTGACCCTGTGTGCATTATCACTGCTCTAGTGACCTCTTACCTCATCATTGTCAGTATACATACCCTGACCCTGTGTGCATTATCTCTGCTCTAGTGACCTCCTACCTCATTAATGTCAGTATACATACACTGACCCTGTGTGCATTATCCCTGCTCTAGTGACATCCTACCTCATTACTGTCAGTATACATACACTGACCCTGTGTGCATTATCACTGCTCTAGTGACTCTACCTCATTAATGTCATGCATTATCACTGCTGTAGTGATATCCTGCCACATTACTGTCAGTATACATACACTGACCCTGTGTGCATTATCACTGCTCTAGGGACCTCCTACCTCATTAATGTCAGTATACATACACTGACCCTGTGTGCATTATCATTGCTCTAGTGACTTCCTACCTCATTAATGTAAGTATACATAATGCACTGACCCTGTGTGCATTATCAGTGCTCTAGTGACCTCCTACCTCATTAATGTGAGTATACATACACTGACCCTGTGTGCATTATCCCTGCTCAAGTGACCTCCTACTACATTAATGTCAGTATACATACACTGACCCTGTGTGCATTATTACTGCTGTAGTGATATCCTGCCACATTACTGTCAGTATACATACATTGACCCTGAGTGCATTATCACTGCACTAGTGACCTCCTACCTCATTAATGTCAGTATACATACACTGACCCTGTGTGCATTATCATTGCTCTAGTGACTTCCTACCTCATTAATGTAAGTATACATACACTGACCCTGTGTGCATTATCACTGCTCTAGTGACATCCTACCTCATTAATGTCGATATACACATACTGATCCTGTGTGCATTATCATTGCTCCAGTGACCTCCTACCTCATTAATGTCAGTATACATACACTTACCCTGTGTGTGTTATCATTGCTCTAGTGACATCCTACCTCATTACTGTCAGTATACATACACTGACCATGTGTGCATTATCAGTGCTCTAGGGACCTCCTACCTCATTAATGTCAGTATACATACACTGACCCTGTGCATTATCACTGCTCTAGTGACCTCCTACCACATTACTGTCAGTATACATACACTGACCCTGTGTGCATTATCACTGCTAAAGTGATATCCTGCCACATTACTGTCAATATACATACACTGACCTTGTGTGCATTATCATTGCTCTAGTGACCTCCTACCTCATTAATGTAAGTATACATACACTGACCCTGTGTGCATTATCACTGCTGTAGTGATATCCTGCCACATTACTGTCAGTATACATACACTGACCCTGTGTGCATTATCACTGCACTAGTGACCTCCTACCTCATTAATGTCAGTATACATACACTGACCCTGTGTGCATTATCCCTGCTCTAGTGACATCCTACCTCATTACTGTCAGTATATATACACAGACCCTGTGTGCATTATCACTCTTCTAGTGACCTCCTACCTCATTAATGTCAAAATACATACACTGACCCTGCATGCATTATCACTGCTAAAGTGATATCCTGCCACATTACTGTCAGTATACATACACTGACCCTGTGTGCATTATCACTGCTGTAGCGATATCCTGCCACATTACTGTCAATATACATACACTGACCCTGTGTGCATTATCCCTGCTCTAGTGACATCCTACCTCATTACTGTCAGTATACATACACTGACCCTGTGTGCATTATCACTGCTCTAGGGACCTCCTACCTCATTAATGTCAGTATACATACACTGACCCTCTGTTCATTATCATTGCTCTAGTGACCTCCTACCTCATTGTCAATATACATACACTGACCCTGCATGCATCATCACTGCTCTACTGATATCCTACCACATTACTGTCAGTATACATACACTGACCCTGTGTGTATTATCAGTGATCTAGTGATATCGTACCACATTACTGTCAGTATACGTACACTGACCCTTGTGCATTATAATTTCTCTAATGACATCCTACCTCATTAGTGTCAGTATACATACACTGACCCTGTGTGCATTATCACTGCTGTAGTGACCTCCTACCTCATTAATGTCAATGGATATACACTGATCCTGTTTGCATTATGACTGCTCTAGTGACCTCTTACCTCATTTATGTCAGCATACATATACTGACCCTATGTGTATTATCCCTGCTCTAATGACATCCTACCTCATTAGTGTCAGTATACATACACTGACCCTGTGTGCTATCACTGCTCTAGTGATTACCTACCTCATTAAAATCAGTTTATGCACAATGACCCTGTGTGCATTATCACTGCTGTAGTGACTTCCTACCTCATTAATGTAAGTATACATACACTGACCCTGTGTGCATTATCACTGCTGTAGCGATATCCTGCCACATTACTGTCAATATACATACACTGACCCTGTGTGCATTATCAGTGCTCTAGGGACCTACCTCATTACTGTCAGTATACATACACTGACCATGTGTGCATTATCAGTGCTCTAGGGACCTCCTACCTCATTAATGTCAGTATACATACACTGACCCTGTGTGTATTATCGCTGCTCTAGTGACCTCTTACCACATTACTGTCATCATACATACACTGACCTGTGCATTATCAGTGCTCTAGGGACCTGCTACCTCATTAATGTCAGTATACATACACTGACCCTCTGTTCATTATCATTGCTCTAGTGACCTCCTACCTCATTGTCAATATACATACACTGACCTTGTGTGCATTATCATTGCTCTAGTGACCTCCTACCTCATTAATGTCAATATAGGTACACTGACCCTGTGTGCATTATCACTGCTCTAGTGACCTCCTACAGCATTACTGTCAGTATACATACACTGACCCTGTGTGATTATCATTGCTCTAGTGATATTCTACAGCATTACTGTCAGTATACATACACTGATCCTGTGTACATTATCACTGCTCAAGTGACCTCCTACCACATTACTGTCAGTATACATACAATGACTCTTTGTGTATTATCACTGCTGTACTGACTTCCTACCACACTACTGTCAGTATTAATACACTGACCCTGTGTGCATTTTCACTGCTCTAGTGACCTCCTACCTCATTAATGTCAATGTATATACACTGACCCTGTGTGCATTATCACTGCTGTAGTGACCTCCTACCTCATTAATGTCAATATACATGCACTGTCCCTGTGTGCATTGTCAGTGCTTTAGTGGTATCCTACCACATTACTGTCAGTATACGTACTTGTGTGCATTATCACGGCTCTAGTGATATCCTGTCACATTACTGTCAGTATATATACACTGACCATGTGTGCATTATCAGTGCTCTAGGGACCTCCTACCACATTACTGTCAGTATACGTACACTGACCCTTGTGCATTATCTTTGCTCTAGTGACATCCTACCTCATTACTGTCAGTATACATGCATTGACCCTGTGTGCATTATCACTGCTGTAGTGACCTCCTACCTGATTAATGTCAATGTATGTACACTGACCCTGTGTGCATTATCACTGCTCAAGTGAACTCCTACCTCATTAATGTCAATGTATATGCACTGATCCTGTGTGCATTATCACTGCTCTAGTGATCTCCTACCTCATTAATGTCAATGTATATAAACTGACCCTGCATGCATTATCACTTCTTTAGTGATACACCGACTCTTGCGCATTATCACTGCTGTAGTGACCTCCTATCTCATTAATGTCAATGTATGTGCACTGACCCTGTGTGCATTATCCCTGTTCTTGTGAACTCCTACCTCATTCATGTCAATGTATATGCACTGATCCTGTGTGCATTATCACTACTCTAGTGATCTCCTACCTCACTAATGTCAATGTATATAAACTGACCTTGCATGCATTATCACTGCTTTAGTGATATCCTACCACATTACTGTCAGTATACATACACTGACCCTTGTGCATTATCATTGCTCTAGTGACCTCTTACCTCATTAGTGTCAGTATATGTACACTGACCCTGTGTGCATTATCACTGCTCTAGTGACCCCCTAATGTCAGTATATATACAGTGACCCTGTGTGCATTATCACTGCTCTAGTGACCTCCTACCTCATTAATGTCAGTATACATCCACTGACCCTGTGTGCATTATCATTGCTCTAGTGACATCCTACCTTATTACTGTCAATATACATACACTAACCATGTGTACATTATCACTGCTCTAGTGACCTCCTACTTCATTAATGTCAATGTATATACACTGACCATGTGTGTATTATCACTGCTCTAGTGACCTCCCACCTTATTAATGTCAATATACATCCACTGACCCTGCATGCCTTATCACTGCTCTACTGATATTCTACCACATTACTGTCAGTATACATACACTGACCCTGTGTGTATTATCTCTGCTCTAGTGACCTCTTACTTCAATGTCATTATACGTACACTGACCCTGTATGCATTATAATTTATCTAGTGACATCCTACCACATTACTCAGTACAAATACACTGACCCTGTGTGCATTATCACTGCTCTAGTGACCTCCTACCTCATTAATGTCAGTATACATACACTAATCCTGTGTGCATTATCACTGATCTAGTGACCTCCTACCTCATTAATGTCATTATACATACACTAACCCTTGTGCATTATCATTGATCTAGTGACATCCTACCCCATTATTGTCAGTATAAATACACTGACCCTGTGTGCATTATCACTGCTCTAGTGAACTCCTACCTCATTAATGTCAGTATACATACACTGACCCTGTGTGCATTATCACTGCTCAAGTGACCTCCTACTACATTAATGTCAGTATACATACACTGACCCTGTGTGCATTATCACTGCTCAAGTGACCTCCTACTACATTAATGTCAGTATACATACACTGACCCTGTGTGTATTATCAGTGATCTAGTGATATCCTACCGCATTACTGTCAGTATACATACACTGACCCTGTGTGCATTATCACTGCTGTAGTGACCTCCTACCTCATTAATGTCAATGGATATACACTAATCCTGTGTGCATTATGACTGCTCGAGTGACCTCTTACCTCATTAATGTCAGCATACATATACTGACCCTATGTGTATTATCACATCTCTAGTGGCATCCTACCTCATTACTGTCAGTATACATAAACTGACCCTGTGTGCATTATCACTGCTCTAGTGATCTCCTACCTCATTAATGTCAATGTAGATAAACTGACCCTGCATGCATTATCACTGCTTTAGTGATATACTACCACATTACTGTCAGTATACATACACTGACCCTGTGTGCATTATCTCTGGTCTAGTGACCTCTTACCTCATTAATGTCAGTATATGTAAACTGACCCTGTATGCATTATAATTTCTCTAGTGACATCCTACCACATTACTGTCAGTACAAATACACTGACCCTGTGTGCATTATCACTGCTCTAGTGACCTCCTACCTCATTAATGTCAGTATACATACACTGTATGTATTATCACTGCTCTAGTGACCTCCTACCACAATACTGTCAGTATTCTTACACTGACCATGTGTGCATTATCACTGCTCTTCTTACATCCTACCAGATTTCTGTCAGTATACATACACTGACCTTGTGTGCATTACCAGTGTTCTAGTGATATCCTACCTTATTACTGTCAGTATATATACACTGACTCTGTGTGCATTATCACTGCTCTAGTGACCTCCTTCCTCATTAATGTCAGTGTATATACACTGACCCTGTGGACATTATCACTGCTTTAGTGACCTCCTACCTAATTAATGTCAATATACATCCACTGACCCTGCATGCATCATCACTGCTCTACTGAAATCCTACCACATTACTGTCAGTTTACATACACTGACCCTGTGTGCTGTATCACTGCTGTAGTGACCTCTTACCTTATTAATGTCAATATACGTACACTGACCGTGTGTGCATTATCACTGCTCTAGTGAACTCATACCTCATCAATGTCAGTATACATACACTGACCTTGTGTGCATTATCACTGCTCTAGTGACATCCTAACTCATTAATGTCAATGTATATACACTTACCCTGTGTGCATCATCACTACTCTAGTGATATCCTACCTTATTACTGTCTGTATACATAGACTAACCCTGTGTGCATTATCACTGCTCTAGTGACCTCATACCTAATCAATGTCAGTATACATACACTGACCTTTTGTGCATTATCACAGCTCTAGTGACCTCCTACCTCATTAATGTCAATCTGTATACACTGACCCTGTGTGCATTATCACTGCTGTAGTGACCTCCTTCCTCATTAATGTCAATATACATACACTGATCCTGTGTGCATTATGAATGCTGTAGTTATATCCTACCAACTTACTGTCAGTATACATACACTGATCTGTGTGCATTATCACTGCTCTAGTGATATCCTACCACATTACTGTCAGTATACATGCACTGACCTTGTGTGCATTATCACTGTTCTAGTCACCTTTTACCTCATTAGTGTCAGTATACATACAGTGACCCTGTGTGCATTATCAATGCTCTAGTGACCTCCTACATCTTTAATGTCAGTATACATACACTGACCCTGTGTGCATTATCACTGCTCAAGTCATATCCTTGCACATTACTGTCAGTATACATATACTGACCCTGTGTGCATTATTACTGCTATAGTGACGTACCTCATTAATGTCAGTATACAAACACTGACCCTGTGTGCATTATCTTTGCTCTAGTGATAGCCTACCACATTGCTGTCAGTGTACATACACTGACCCTGTGTGCATTATTACTGCTGTAGTGACCTCCTACCACATTACTGTCAGTATGCATACACTGCCACTGAGTGCATTATCATTGCTCTAGTCATATCTTAGCACATTACTTTCAGTATATGTACACTGACCCTGTGTGCATTATTGCTGCTCTAGTGATATCCTACCACATTATTGTCAGTATACATACACTGACCCTGTGTGCATTATCACTGCTCTAGTGACCTCCTACCTCATTGTCAGTGTATGTATGCATTTCACTGCTCAAGTGACTTCCTACCACATTACTGTCAGTATGCGTACACTGACCCTGTGTGCATTATCACTGTTGTAGTGATCTATTACCTCATTAATATCAGTATATGTACACAGACCGTGTGTGCATTATCAATACTCTAGTGACATCCTACTACATTACTGTCAGTATACATACACTGATCCTGTGTGCATTATCACTGCTCTAGTGACCTCCTACCTCATAAATGTCAGTATACATACACTGATCCTGTGTGCATTATCACTCCTCTAGTGACCTTCTACCTCATTAATGTCAGTATACATACACTGACCCTGTGTGCGTTATCACTGCTATAGTGACATCCTACTCCATTAATGTCAGTATATTTAACACTAACCATGTGTGCATTATTACTGCTCTTGGGATTTCCTACCTCATCAATGTCAGTATACATACACTGACCCTGTGTGCATTATCACTGCTCTAGTGACCTCCTACCTCATTAGTGTCAGTATACATACACTGACCCTTGCGCATTATCATTGCTCTAGTGACATACTACCTCGTTACAGTCAGTATAAATACACTAACCCTGTATGCATTATCACTGCTCTAGTGACCTCCTACCTCATTAATGTCAATGTATATACACTGACCCTGTGTGCATTACTGCTCTTCTGACCTCCTACCTCATTAATATCAGCATACATACTGACCCTGTGTGCATTATCACTGCTCTAGTGATGTCCTACCACATTACTGTCATTATACATACACTGACCCTGTGTGCATTATCACTGCACTAGTGACATCCTACCTCATTACAGTCAGTATACATACACTGACTCTGTGTACATTATCACTGCTCTAGTGATGTCCTACCACATTACTGTCATTATACATACACTGACCCTTGCGCATTATCATTGCTCTAGTGACATCCTACCTCATTACAGTCAGTATACGTACACTGACCCTGTATGCATTATAATTTCTGTAGTGACATCCTACCACACTACTGTCAGTACAAATATACGTACCCTGTGTGCATTATGACTGCTCTAGTGATCTCTTACCTCATTAACATCAGCATACATGCACTGACCCTGTGTGTATTATCACGGCTCTAGTGACATCCTACCTCATTCCTGTCAGTATACAAAAACTTTCCTTGTGTGCATCATCACTGCTATAGTGATCTCCTACCTCATTAAAATCAATGTATGTACACTGACCCTGTGTGCATTATCACTGCCCTAGTCACTTCCTACCTCATTTATGTCAGTGTAGATAATCTGACCCTAGATGCATAATCACTGCTTTAGTGATATCCTACCACATTACTGTCAGTATACATACAAAGACCCTGTTTGCATTGCATTATCTCTGCTCTAGTGACCTCTTACCTCATTAATGTCAGTATACGTACACAGACCTTGTATGCATTATAATTTCTGTAGTGACATCCTACCACACTACTGTCAGTACAAATACACGGACCCTGTGTGCATTATCACTGCTCTAGTGACCTCCTACCTCATTAATGTCAGTATACATACACTGACCCTGTGCGTATTATCGCTGCTCTAGTGACCTCCTATGACATTACTGTCATCATACATCCACTGACACTGTGTGCATTATCACTACTCTAGTGATATCCTACCTTATTACTGTCTGTATACATACACTAACCCTGTGAGCATCATCACTGCTCTAGTGACCTCCTATCTCATTAATGTCAATGTATATACACTGACCCTATGTGCATTATCATTGCTCTAGTCACCTCTTTCCTTATTAATGTCAATATACGTACACTGACCCTGTGTGATATTCACTGCTCTATTGACCTCCTACAGCATTACTGTCAGTATACATACTCTGATCCTGTGTGATTTTCACTGCTCTATTGACCTCCTACAACATTGCTGTCAGTATACAAAAACTGACCCTTGTGTATTATCATTGCTCTAGTGACATCCTAACTCATTACTGTCAGTATACATACACTGACCCTGTGTGCATTATCACTGCTCTAGTGACCTCCTACCTCATTAATGTCAATGTATGTGCACTTATCCTGTGTGCATTATCACTGCTGTAGTGACCTCCTACCTCATTAATGTCAATGTATATAAACTGAGCCTGCATGCATTAATTATCACTGCTTTAGTGATATCCTACCACATTACTGTCAGTATACATAAAGTGACCCTGTGTGCATTATCTCTGCTCTAGTGACCTCTTACCTCATTAACGTCAGTATACGTACACTGACCCTGTGTGCATTATAATTTCTCTAGTGACATCCTACCACATTACTGTCAGTACAAATACACTGACCCTGTGTGCATTATCATTGCTCTAGTGACCTCCTACCTCATCAATGTCAGTATACATACACTGACCCTGTATGCATTATCACTGCTCTAGTGTCCTCCTACCTTATTAATGTCAGTATACATACACTGACCCTGTGTGCATTATCACTACACTAGTGACCTCCTACCTCATTAATCTCATTATATATACACTGAACCCGTGTTTATTATCACTGCTGTAGTGACCTCCTACCACATTACTGTCAGTATACATACACTGACACTGAGTGCATTATCATTGCTCTAGTCATATCTTACCACATTACTTTCAGTATATGTACACTGACCCTGTGTGCATTATTGCTGCTCTAGTGATATCCTACCACATTATTGTCAGTATACATACACTGACCCTGTGTGCATTATCACTGCTCTACTGACCTCCTACCTCATTAATGTCAGTATACATACACTGGCCCTGTGTGCATTTCACTGCCCAAGTGACTTCCTACCACATTACTGTCAGTATGCATACACTGACCCTGTGTGCATTATCACTGTTGTAGTGATCTATTACCTCATTAATATCAGTATATGTACACAGACCATGTGTGCATTATGAATACTCTAGTGACATCCTACTACATTACAGTCAGTATACATACACTGATCCTGTGTGCATTATCACTGCTCTAGTGACCTCCTACCTCATAAATGTCAGTATACATATACTGACCCTGTGTGCATTATCACTGCTCTAGTGACCTCCTACCTTATTAATGTCAGTGTACCTACACTGATCCTGTGTGCATTTTCACTGCTCTAGTGACCTCCTACCTCATTAATGTCAGTATACATACACTGACCCCGTGTGCATTATCACTCCTCTAGTGACCTTCTACCTCATTAATGTCAGTATACATACACTGACCCTGTGTGCGTTATCACTGCTATATTGACCTTCTACTCCATTAATGTCAGTATACTTAACACTGACCGTATGTGCGTTATTACTGCTCTTGGGATTTCCTACCTCATTAATGTCAGTATACATACACTGACCCTGTGTGCATTATCACTGCTCTAGTGACCTCCTACCTCATTAGTGTCAGTATACATACACTGACCCTGTGTGCATTATCACTGCTCTAGTGACCTCCTACCTCATTAATGTCAGGATACATACACTAATCCTGTGTGCATTATCACTGCTCTAGTGACCTCCTACCTCATTAATGTAAATGTATATACACTGACCCTGTGTGCATTACTGCTCTTCTGACCTCCTACCTCATTAATGTCAGAATACATACACTGACCCTGTATGCATTATCACTGCTATAGTGACCTCCTACTCCATTAATGTCAGTATACTTAACACTGACCGTGTGTGCATTATCACTGCTCTTGTGATTTCCTACCTCATTAATGTCAGTATACATACACTGATCCTGTGTGCATTATCACTGATCTAGTAACCTCCTACCTCATTAAAGTCAGTATACATGCACTGACCCTGTGTGCATTATCACTGCTCTAGTGACCTCCTACCTCATTAATGTAAATGTATATACACTGACCCTGTGTGCATTATTGCTCTTCTGACCTCCTACCTCATTAATGTCAGCATACATACACTGACCCTGTGTGCATTATCACTGTTCTAGTGATGTCCTACCACATTACTGTCATTATACATTCACTGACCCTTGCGCATTATCATTGCTCTAGTGACATCCTACCTCATTACAGTCAGTATACATACACTGACCATGTGTGCATTATCACTGCTGTAGTGACCTCCTACATCATCAATGTCAATGTATATACACTGACCCTGTGTGCATTATGACTGTTCTAGTGATCTCTTACCTCATTAATGTCACCATACATACACTGACCCTGTGTGCATTATCACTGCTCTAGTGACATCCTACCTCATTCCTGTCAGTATACAAAAACTGTCCTTGTGTGCATTATCACTGCTATAGTGATCTCCTACCTCATTAAAATCAATGTATGTACACTGACCCTGTGTGCATTATCACTGCCCTAGTCACTTCCTACCTCATTGATGTCAGTGTAGATAAACTGACCCTAGATGCATTATCACTGCTTTAGTGATATCCTACCACATTACTGTCAGTATACATACAAAGACCCTGTGTGCATTATCTCTGCTCTAGTGACCTCTTACCTCATTAATGTCAGTATACGTACACTGACCCTGTATGCATTATAATTTCTGTAGTGACATCCTACCACACTACTGTCCGTACAAATACACGGACCCTGTGTGCATTATCACTGCTCTAGTGACCTCCTACCTCATTAATGTCAGTATACATACACTGACCCTGTGAGTATTATCGCTGCTCTAGTGGCCTCCTACATTACTGTCATCATACATCCACTGACACTGTGTGCATTATCACTACTCTAGTGATATTCTACCTTATTACTGTCTGTATACATACACTAACCCTGTGAGCATCATCACTGCTCTAGTGACCTCCTATCTCATTAATGTCAATGTATATACACTGACCCTATGTGCATTATCATTGCTCTAGTCACCTCTTTCCTCATTAATGTCAATATACGTACACTGACCCTGTGTGATATTCACTGCTCTATTGACCTCCTACAGCATTACTGTCAGTATACATACACTGATCCTGTGTGATTTTCACTGCTCTATTGACCTCCTACAGCATTACTGTCAGTATACATACACTGACCCTTGTGTATTATCATTGCTCTAGTGACATCCTAACTCATTACTGTCAGTATACATACACTGACCCTGTGTGCATTATTACTGCTCTAGTGACCTCCTACCTCATTAATGTCAATGTATGTACACTTACCCTGTGTGCATTATCACTGCTCTAGTGACCTCCTACCTCATTATTGTCAATGTATATAAACTGACCCTGCATGCATTATCACTGCTTTAGTGATATCCTACCACATTACTCTCAGTATACATACACTGACCCTGTGTGCATTATCTCTGCTCTAGTGACCTCTTACCTCATTAACGTCAGTATATGTACACTGACCCTGTGTGCATTATAATTTCTCTAGTGACATCCTACCACATTACTGTCAGTACAAATACACTGACCCCGTGTGCATTATCACTGCTCTAGTGACCTCGTACCTCATCAATGTCAGTATACATACACTGACCCTGTGTGCATTATCTCTGCTCTAGTGACCTCATACCTTATTAATGTCAGTGTATATACACTGACCCTGTGGGCATTATCACTGCTCTAGTGACCTCCTACCTCATTAATGTCAATATACATCCACTGGCCCTGCATGCATCATCACTGCTCTACTGATATCCTACCACATTACTGTCAGTTTACATACACTGACCCTGTGTGCATTATCACTGCTGTAGTGTGTGCATTAACATTTATCTAGTGAAATCCTACCACATTACTGTCAGTATACATACACCGACTCTGTGTGCATTATCACTGCTCTAGTGACCTCCTGCCTCATCAATGTCAGTATAAATACACTGACCCTGTGTGCATTATCACTGCTCTAGTGACATCCTACATCATCAATGTCAGTATACATACACTGACCCTTTGTGCATTATCACTGCTCTAGTGACCTCCTACCTCATTGTCAGTATACATACACTGAACCTGTGTGCATTACCACTGCTCTGTTGACCTCCTACCTCATTAATGTTAGTATACGTACACTGACCCTGTGTGCATTATCACTGCTCTAGTGATATCCTACCACATTACTGTCAGTATACATACACTGACCCTTGTGCATTATCTTTGCTTTAGTGACATCCTACCTCATTACTGTCAGTATAAATGCACTGACCGTATGTGAATTATCACTGCTGTAGTGACCTCCTACCTCATTAATATCAATGTATATACACTGACCCTGTGTGCATTATGACTGCTCTAGTGATCTCTTACCTCATTAATGTCAGCATACATACACTGGCCCTGTGTGTATTATCACTGGTCTAGTGACATCCTTCCTCATTCCTGTCAGTTTACAAAAACTGTCCTTGTGTGCATTATCACTGCTATAGTGATCTCCTACCTCATTAAAATCAATGTATGTACACTGACCCTGTGTGCATTATCACTGCCTTAGTCACTTCCTACCTCATTAATGTCAGTGTGGATAAACTGACCCTGCATGCATTATCACTGCTTTAGTGATATCCTACCACATTACTGTCAGTATACATACAAAGACCCTGTGTGCATTATCTCTGCTCTAGTGACCTCTTACGTCATTAATGTCAGTACAAATACACTGACCCTGTGTGCATTATCACTGCTCTAGTGACCTCCTACCTCATTAATGTCAGTATACATACACTGACCTTGTGTGTATTATCGCTGCTCTAGTGACCTCTTACCACCTTACTGTCATCATAAATATACTGACACTGTGAGCATTATCACTGCTCTAGTGATATCCTAACTTATTACTGTCTGTATGCATACACTAACCCTGTGAGCATCATCATTGCTCTAGTGACCTCCTACCTCATTAATCTCAATGTATATACACTGACCCTGTGTGCATTATCATTGCTCTAGTCACCTCTTACCTCATTAATGTCAATATAGGTACACTGACCCTGTGTGATTTTCACTGCTCTCTTGACCTCTTACAGCATTACTGTCAGTATACATACACTGATCCTGTGTGATTTTCACTGCTCTATTGACCTTCTACAGCATTACTGTCAGTATACATACACTGATCCTGTGTACATTATCACTGCTCAAGTGACCTCCTACCACATTACTGTCAGTATACATACAATGACTCTTTGTGCATTGTCACCGCTCTAGTGATATCCTACCTCATTGCTGTCAGTATACATACACTGACCCTGTGTGCATTATCATTGCTCTAGTGACCTCCTACCTTATTAATGTCAGTATACCTACACTGGTCCTGTGTGCATTATCACTGCTGTAGTGACTTCCTACCTCATTAATGTTAGTATACATACACTGACCCTGTGTGCATTATCACTGCTCTAGTGACCTCCTACCTCATTAATGTCAGTATACATACACTGACCCTGTGTGCATTATCACTGCTCTAGTGACCTCCTACCTCATTAATGTCAGTATACATACACTGACCCTGTGTGCATTATCACTGCTCTAGTGACATCTTATCTCATTACTGTCAGTATACATACACTGACCCTGTGTGCATCATCACTGCTCTAGTGACCTCCTACCTCATTAAGGTCAGTATTCATACACTGAACCTGTGTGCATTCTCACTGCTCTAGTGGCCTCCTGCCTCATTACTGTCAGTATTCATACACTGACCCTGTCTGCATTATCACTGCTCTAGTGATATCCTACCAAATTACTATAAGTTTACATACACTGACCCTGTGTGCATTATCACTGCTCTAGTGACCACTTACCTCATTAATGTTAGTATACGTACACTGACCGTGTGTGCATTATCATTGCTCTAGTGAAATCCTACCACATTACTGTCATTATACATACACTGACTCTGTGTGCATTATCACTGCTCTAGTGACGTCCTACCTCATCAATGTCAGTATACATACACTGACCCTGTGCGCATTATCACTGCTGTAGTGACATCCTACATCATCAATGTCAGTATACATACACTGACCCTGTGTGCATTATCACTGATCTAGTGACCTCGTACCTCATTGTCAGTATACATGCACTGAACCTGTGTGCATTATCAGTGCTCTATTGACCTCCTGCCTCATTAATGTCAGTATATGTACACTGACCCTGTGTGCATTATCACTGCTCTAGTGATATCCTTCCACATTACTGTCAGTATACATACACTGACCATTGTGCATTATCCTTGCTCTAGTGACATCCTACCTCATTACTGTCAGTATAAATACACTGACCGTATGTGCATTATCACTGCTGTAGTGACCTCTTACCTCATTAATATCAATGTATATACACTGACCCTGTGTGCATTATGATTGCTCTAGTGATCTCTTACCTCATTAATGTCAGCATATATACACTGACCCTGTGTGTATTATCACTGTTCTAGTGACATCCTTTCTCATTCCTGTCAGTATACAAAAACTGTCCTTGTGTGCATTATCACTGCTATAGTGATCTCCTACCTCATTAAAATCAATGTATGTACACTGACCCTGTGTGCATTATCACTGCCCTAGTCACTTCCTACCTCATTGATGTCAGTGCAGATAAACTGACCCTGCATGCATTATCACTGCTGTAGTGATATCCTACCACATTACTGTCAGTATACATACAAAGATCCTGTGTGCATTATCTCTGCTCTAGTGACCTCTTACGTCATTAATGTCAGTATATGTACACTGACCCTGTATGCATTATAATTTCTCTAGTGACATCCTACCACACTACTGTCAGTACAAATACACTGACCCTGTGTGCATTATCATTGCTCTAGTGACCTCCTACCTCATTAATGTCACTATACATACACTGACCCTGTGCGTATTATCGCTGCTCTAGTGACCTCCTACCACATTATTGTCATCCTACATCCACTGATACTGTGTGCATTATCACTACTCTAGTGATATCCTACCTTATTACTGTCTGTATACATACACTAACCCTGTGAGCATCATCACTGCTCTAGTGACCTCCTACCTCATTAATGTCAATGTATATACACTGACCCTGTGTGCATTATCATTGCTCTAGTCACCTCTTACCTCAATAATGTCAATATAGGTACACTGACCCAGTGTGATTTTCACTGCTCTCTTGACCTCTTACAGCATTACTGTCAGTATACATACACTGATCCTGTGTGATTTTCACTGCTCTATTTACCTCCTACAGCATTACTGTCAGTATACATACACTGATCCTCAGTACATTATCACTGCTCTAGTGACCTCCTACCACATTACTGTCAGTATACATGCAATGACTCTGTGTGCATTGTCACCGCTCTAGTGATATCCTACCTCATTACTGTCAGTATACATACACTGACCCTGTGTGCATTATCACTGCTGTAGTGACATCCTACCTCATTACTGTCAGTATACATACACTGACCCTGTGTGCATTATCACTGTTCTAGTGACCTCCTACCTCATTAATGTCAGTATACATACACTGACCCTGTGTGCATTATCACTGCTCTAGTGACATCCTACCTCATTACTGTCAGTATTCATACACTGACCCTGTGTGCATTATCACTGCTCTAATGATATCCTACCAAATTACTGTCAGTATACATACACTGGCCTGTGTGCATTATCACTGCTCTAGTGATATCCTACCACATTACTGTCAGTATACATACACTGACCCTGTATGCATTATCACTGTTCTAGTCACCTTTTACCTCATTAGTGTCAGTATACGTGCACTGACCCTGTGTGCATTATCACTGTTCTAGTCACCTTTTACCTCCTTAGTGTCAGTATACATACACAGACCCTGTGTGCATTATCATTGCTCTAGTGACCTCCTACCTCATTAATATCAATATACAAACACTGACCATGTGTGCATTATCTTTGCTCTAGTGAAAGCCTATCACATTACTGTCAGTCTACATACACTGACCCTGTGTGCATTATCACTGCTCTAGTTATCTCCTACCACATTACTTTAAGTATACATACACTGACCCTGAGTGCATTATCATCGCTCTAGTCATATCCTACCACATTACTGTCAGTATACATTCACTGACGCTGTGTGCATTAACATTGCTCTATGGTATCCTACCAGATTACCATCAGTATAGGTACACTGACCCTGTGTGCATTATCATTGCTCTAGTGATATACTACCACATTACTGTCAGCATACATACACTGACCCTGTGTGCATTATCACTGCTCTTGTGACCTCCTACATCATTGTCAGTATACATACACTGACCAGATGTGCATCATCATTGCTCTATTGATGTCCTACCATATTACTGTCAGTATATAGCCACAGACCCTGTGTGCATTATAACTCTTCTAGTGACCGCCTACCTCAATAATGTAAAATTACATACACTGACCCTGTGTGCATTATCATTGCTGTTGTGATATCCTACCACATTACTGTCAGTATACATACACTGACCGTGTGTGTATTATCACTGCTCTAGTGACCTCCTACCACATTACTTTCAATAATCATACATTGACCCTGTTTGCATTATCACTGCTCTTCTGACATTCTACGGCATTACTGTCTGTATACATACACTGACCCTGTGTGATTATCACTGCTCTAGTGACCTCTTACATCATTAATATCAGTATACATACACTGATCCCGTGTGCATTGTCAATGCTCTAGTGATATCCTATCTCTGATCAAGTGATATCCTACCACATTACTGTCAGTATTCATACACTGACCCTGTGTGCATTATCACTGCTATAGTCACCTCATTAATGTCAATAAACATACACTGACCCTGTTTGCATTATATTTGCTCTAGTGATATCCTACCACATTACTGTCAGTATACATACACTGACCCTATGTGCATTATCACTGCTCTAGTGACCTCCTACCACATTACTGTCAGTATACATACACTGACCCTGTGTGTATTATCATTGCACTAGTGATATCTTACCATATTACTGTCAGTGTACATACACTGACCCTGTGTGGATTATCAGTGCTCTAGTGATATCCTACCGCATTACTCTCAGTATATGTACACTGACCTTGTGTGCATTATCACTGCTCTAGTGATATCCTACCACATTACTGTCAGTATACATACACTGACCCTGTGTGCATTATCATTGCTCGTGACCTCCTACCTTATTAATTTCATTATACATACACTGACCCTGTGTGAATTATCACTGCACTAGTGACCTCCTACCTCATTAATGTCAATATACATCCACTGACCCTGTGTGCATTATCACTGCTCTACTGACCTCCTACCTCATTAATGTCAATTTATATACACTGACCCAATGTGCATCATCATTGCTCTAGTGATATACTATCACATTACTGTCAGTATATATCCACAGACCCTGTGTGCATTATCACTCTTCTAGTGACCTCCTACCTCATTAATGTCAAAATACATACACTGACCCTGTGTGGATTATCATTGCTCTAGTGATATCCTACCACATTACTGTCAATATACATACACTGCCCTTTGTGCATTATCACTGCTTTAGTGACCTCCTACCATATCATAGCCAGTTTACGTACACCAAGGTTGTGAGCATTATCACTGCTCTAGTGATATCCTACCACATTACTGTCAGTATAAATACACTGACCCTGTTTGCATTATCACTGCTATAGTGACCTCCTACCTCAATGTCAATATACATGCACTGTCCCTGTGTGCATTATCTTTGCTCTAGTGATATCCTACCACATTACTGTCAGTATACATACAATGACCCTGTGTGCATTATTACTACTCTAGTGACCTCCTACCACATCACCATCAGTTTACGTACACTGACCTTGTGTGCATTGTCACTGCTCTAGTGATAGCCAGCATTACTGTCAGTATACATACACTGACCCTGTGTGCATTATCCCTGCTGTAGTGATATTCTGCCACATTACTGTCAGTATATATACACTGGTTCTGTGTGCATTATCACTGCTATAGTGACCTCCTATCTCAATGTCAATATACATGCACTGCCCCTGTGTGCATTACCAGTGCTCTAGTGATATCCTACCACATTGCTGTCACTGTACATCCACTTACGCTGTGTGCATTATCAATACTGTAGTGATATCCTACCTCATTACTGTCAGTATACATACACTGACCCTGTCTGTATTATCACTGCTTTAGTGACCTCCTACCATATTACGGCCAGTTTACGTACACTGAGGTTGTGAGCATTATCACTGCTCTAGTGATATCCTACCACATTACTGTCAGTATACATACACTGATCCTGTGTGCATTATCACTGCTCTAGTGACGACCTACCTCATTACTGTCTTGTCTGTATACATACACTGACCATGTGCACATTATTAATGCTGTAGTGACCTCCTACCTCATTAATGCCAGTATACATACACTGACCCTGTGTGCATTTATACTGCTCTTGTGACCTCCTAGCTCATTAATGTCTATGTATATACACTGACCTTGTGTGCATTATCATTGCTCTAGTGACCTCCTGCCACATTACTGTCAGTATACATATACTGATGCTGTGTGCATTATCACTGCTCTAGTCACCTCTTACCTCATTAATGTCAATATACGTACACTGACCCTGTGTGGATTTTCACTGCTCTATTGACCTCCTACAACATTACTGTCAGTATACATACACTGATCCTGTGTGCATTATCACTGCTCTAGTGACCTCCTACCTCATTAATTTCAGTATACATACCCTGACCCTGTGTGCATTATCACTGCTCTAGTGACATCCTACCACATTAATGTCACAATACATACACTGACCCTGTGTGCATTATCACTGTTCTAGTGACCTCCTACCTCATTAATGTCAATATACATACACTGACCCTGTGTGCATTATCATTGCTGTAGTGACCTCTTACCTCATCAGTGTCCGTATACATACACTGACCCTGTGTGCATCAACTCTGCTCTAGTGATCTCCTACCTCATTTCTTTCAACATACATACACTGACCCTGTGTGCATTACCACTACTCTAGTGACCTCCTACCTCATTAATGTCAGTATACGTACACTGACTCTGTGTGCATTATCACTGCTTTAGTGACCTCCTACCACATTACGGTCAGTTTACGTACACTGACCTTGTGTGCATTATCACTGCTATAGTGACCTCCTACCACATTACTGTTAATATACATACATTGACCCTGTGTGCATTATCACTGCTCTAGTGACCTCTTACCTCATTAATGTCAGTATAGATACACTGTCCCTGTGTGCATTATCACAGCTGTTGTGATATCCCACCACATTACTGTCAGTATACATACACTGACCCTGTGTGCATTATCATTGCTCTACTGACCTCCTACCACATTACTGTCAGTATACATACACTGACCCTGTGTGCATTATCACTGTTCTAGTTATGTCCTACCACATTACTGTCAGTTTACGTACACTGACCGTGTGTGCATTATCACTGCTCTAGTGATAGCCAACATTACTGTCAGTATACATACACTAACCCTGTGTGCATTATCAATGCTGTAGTGATATCCTGCCACATTACTGTCAGTATACATACACTGACCCTGTGTGCATTACCAGTGCTCTAGTGATATCCTACCACATTACTGTCATCGTACATCCACTTATGCTGTGTGCATTATCAATACTTTAGTGATATCCTACCTCATTACTGTCAGTATACATACACTGACTCTGTGTGCATTATCACTGCTTTAGTGACCTGCTACCATATTACGGTCAGTTTACGTACACCGAGGTTGTGAGCATTATCACTGCTCTAGTGATATCCTACCACATTACTGTCAGTATACATACACTGACCCTGTGTGCATTATCACTGCTATAGTGACCTCCTACACTCAATGTCAATATACATGCACTGACCCTGTGTACATTATCTTTACTCTAGTGATATCCTACCACATTACTGTCAGAATACATACAATGACCCTGTGTGCATTATTACTGCTCTAGTAACCTCCTACCACATTACCGTCAGTTTATGTACACTGACCTTGTGTGCATTATCACTGCTCTAGTGATATCCAACATTACTGTCAGTATACATACACTGACCCTGTGTGCATTATCACTGATGTAGTGATATCCTGCCACATTACTGTCAGTATACATACACTGGCCCTGTGTTCATTATCACTGCTATAGTGACCTCCTACCTCAATGTCAATATACATGCACTGACCCTGTGTGCATTATCATTGCTCTAGTGATATCCTACCACATTACTGCCAGTATACATACACTGACCCTCTGTGCATTATCATTGCTCTAGTGACCTCCTACCTCATTGTCAAAATACATACACTGACCCTGTGTGCATTATCTTTGCTCCAGTGACCTCCTACCTCATTACTGTTAGTATACATACACTGACCCTGTGTGCATTACCAGTGCTCTAGTGATATCCTACCACATTACTGTCATCGTACATCCACTGACGCTGTGTGCATTATCAATACTCTAGTGATATCCTACGTCATTACTGTCAGTACACGTACACTGATCCTGTTGCATTATCACTGCTCTAGCGACCTCCTACCTCATTAATGTCTGTATACATACACTGACCCTGTGCACATGATTAATGCTGTAGTGACCTCCTACCTCATTAATGCCAGTATACATACACTGACCCTGTTTGCATTATCATTGCTCTAGTGATCTCCTGCCACATTACTGTCAGTATACATATACTGACGCTGTGTGCATTATCACTGCTGTACTCACCTCTTACCTCATTAATGTCAATATACGTACACTGACGCTGTGTGGATTTTCACTGCTCTATTGACCTCCTACAACATTACTGTCAGTATACATACACTGATCTTGTGTGCATTATCACTGCTCTACTGACCTACTACCTTATTAATTTCAGTATACATACCTTGACCCTGTGTGCATTATCACTGCTCTAGTGACATCCTACCACTTTAATGTCACTATACATACACTGACCCTGTGTGCATTTTCACTGTTCTAGTGACCTCCTACCTCATTAATGTCAATATACATACACTGACCCTGTGTGCATTATCACTGCTCTAGTAACCTCCTACCTCATTAAAGTCAGTATACATGCACTGACCCTGTGTGCATTTTCACTGCTCTAGTAACCTCCTACCTCATTAAAGTCAGTATACATACACTGACCCTGTGTGCATTATCATTGCTGTAGTGACCTCCTACCTCATCAGTGTCCGTATACATACACTGACCCTGTGTGCATCATCTCTGCTCTAGTGACCTCCTACCTCATTTCTTTCAACATACATACACTGACCCTGTGTGCATTACCACTACTCTAGTGACCTCCTACCTCATTAATGTCAGTATACGTACACTGACCCTGTGTGCATTATCACTGCTTTAGTGACCTCCTACCACATTACGGTCAGTTTACGTACACTGACCTTGTGTGCATTATCACTGCTATAGTGACCTCCTACCACATTACTGTTAATATACATACACTGACCCTTTGTGCATTATCATTGTTCTAGTGATATCTTACCACATTACTTTCAGTATACATACACTGACCCTGTGTGCATTATCACTGCTCTAGTGATATCCTACCACATTACTGTCAGTATACATACACTGACCCTGTGTGCATTATCACTGCTCTAATGACCTCTTACCTCATTAATATCAGTATAGATACACTGACCCTGTGCGCATTATCACAGCTGTTGTGATATCCCACCACATTACTGTCAGTATACATACACTGACCCTGTGTGCATTATCACTGTTCTAGTGATGTCCTATCTCATTACTTTCAGTATACATATACTGACTCTGTGAGCATGATCACTGCTCTAGTTATATCCTATCGCATTACTGTCAGTATACGTACACTGAACCTGTGTGCATTATCACTGCTCTAGTGACCTCCTACCACTATACTGTCAATATACATACACTGACCTTGTTTGCATTATCACTGCTCTAGTGATATCCTGCCACATTACTGTCAGTGTACATACACTGACCCTATGTGCAGTATCACTGCTCTAGTGACCTCCCACCTCATTCATGTCAATGTATATACACTAACCCTGTGTGCATTATCACTGCTCTAGTGACCTCCTACCACATTACTGTCAGTATACATACACTGGCCCTTTCTGCATTATCATTGTTCTAGTGATATCTTACCACATTACTGTCAGTATACATACACTGATCCTGTGTGCATTATCACTGTTCTAGTGACATCCTACCTCATTACTGTCAGTATACATACACTGACCCTGTGTGCATTATCATTGCTCTAGTGACCTCCAACCTTATTAATATCAGTTTACCTACACTGATCCTGTATGCACTATCACTGCTCTAGTGACATCCTACCTGATTACTGTCAGTATACATACACTGACCCTTTGTGCATTATCACTGCTGTAGTGACCTCCTACCTCATTAATGTCTGTATAAATACACTTACCCTGTGCACATTACTGCTCTAGTGTCCTCCTACCTCATTAATGCCAGTATACATACACTGACCTTGTGTGCATTTTTACTGCTGTTGTGACCTCCTACCTCATCAATGTCTATGTATATACACTGATCCTGTGTGCATTATCATTGCTCTAGTGACCTCCTGCCACATTACTGTCAGTATACATATACTGACGCTGTGTGTATTATCACTGCTCTAGTCACCTCTTACCTCATTACTGTCAGTATACATACACTGATCCTGTGTGCATTATCACTGCTCTAGTGACCTACTACCTCATTAATTTCAGTATACATACCCTGACACTGTGTGCATTATCACTGCCCTAGTGACATCCTACCTCATTACTGTCAGTATTCATACACTGACCCTGTGTGCATTATCACTGCTCTAGTGACCTCCTACCTCATGACTGTCAGTATACATACACTGAACCTGTGTGCATCTGCATTATCCTTGCTCTTGTGTATCTAGACATTACATGTTAACATGTCTTTGACTTATGTAAAATAATTTAACTTCTAAAGTGTATAATAAATGTATTATTTGTCTCATTACTGCCGGCAAAGTAATGCTAAAAATGTTTAAGTTTTATCGTTGTTCATTGTAAATATGTATTTTATGCAAAGTTTTTCTCCCTGGGCCTCCTCTGAAAATTGGATTTCTGCCCATTCAAAATTTCCTGGTAAAGAAAAGACGATAAATAAACAAACTTGCATTTGTCCACCCTTAGACAATAAATAAACAAACTTGCATTTGTCCACCCTTTTTTTCTTGTTATACCTTAAAGTCTGTATTTTTTTCAATTAAAAAAGTGCTTGTTTGCTTTTATTTCTTTAACAAATACAACAGTCTCTGAAAGGACTTCCCCACATTCTGATGTTGTTCTTTTCATTCAGGGATATTTGACTAAAGAACTTTCAGATACACTCCCAGAGTCCATGTCTGCTGAAGATTTCAAGAGAACATCCTGTTAGCTGGCCACTCTTATTTATATCAAATATTTTAATGAGGTTAATCTTTCATACAGCTGAAGGTACCTCAAGAGCAGCCTGTTCATGCATCACCATAGGGAGACATGCCTGGATGTGACTCTGTGACTTTGCAGAGTGTTTTAAGACATATTTTATTAATGCCGCATTCGATAGCACTTCCTTGTTTTGGCCATCAGTAAAGGATATGCTTGCTCGCAGTGTAAAAGATGGAAAGACCCTGTCTGACATAGGGATCAAGTTTTCTACTCTTCAGCGAACCATCTCTGGAGGAAGTCAGAGGTCGACTCTCTTTCCACCTAGATGCCTGCACAAACATCACAAAAGATTCATGGGTGCTAAGTATAATATCCAGAGGCTATTTAATACTTTTTTCCGTTCTTCCTCCTTTTGTCAAAGGAGGAAACTTCCTGATGTTCCATCCAGTCAGAAGAAGGTTGCATCACAAGAAATTCAAAAGCTGCTAGAAAAAGAGTAATCTAAAAGGTCCCACCAGACCAAATAGGATTCGGAACTTATTCACACTTCTTTTTAGTGCCGAAGAAAACAGGTGACCTTAGACCCATTTTGGATCTGAGCAAAGTGAACCAGCATGTAAAGAAAGCAAAGTTCTGAATGGTCATGGTTCAGTCCATTCTACATTTTCAGCACAAGGTCGATTGGATGTACTCTGTAGTGATGTGTTTTATCAGAATAGACAGATGATCCTGAAGACAGCTCCACTTTCGGCTGGGAGACAGTCATTAGCAATTCAGAGCTCTGCCCTTTGGACTCGTAACAGCCCCCAGGGTGTTTACCAAATGTGTGGAAGTAGTTGCAGCTCACTTGAGACTGAAGGGATTCCAGGTGTTTCCATATCTAGACAACTGGCTTCTAACCGCCCAATCCAAGCATCAACTTCAGCCTGCCAGGGACTATTTGCTCCAGATTTCTGTTTCCTTCGGCATTATGATAAATCTCACCAAATCGAAACTTGCTCCAGTTCAGACCCTGGAATTCATTGGGACAGTTTTAAGCACATCTACATAAATAGCATCCTTCCCTATCCATCGCATTACTTCTGTTAGGAATCCGGTTCGGGCTATTTTCTCTCATTCATCTTCCTTAGCAAGATTAGTGCTTCAAGCTCTGGGGTCAATGGCAGCTGCCATAGTATTTCTTCCTTTGGCATGCATCTTTATGTGAGTTCTCCAATGGACTCTGGCTGTACAGTGGTCCATTCTACATCAACCCCTGTCTTTTTATGTAAAGCTCACCCAGATTTGCAAGTGACACATTTGCTGGTGGCTACAATTGAATTATCTTTTTCTGGGCAGACCTTTTGTACTACCAAACCTAGTAGCCACAGTGACCACAGACACTTCTCAACTGGGGTGGGAGAGATTTCTTGGGAAGAACTGTTCAAGGCATGTGGTCCCCTCAAGAGACCAAGTTGCATGTCAATGTCCTAGAGATGAGAGCAGTCCTTTTAGCGCTTCAGGTATTTCAAGATGCCCTTCCCTTGCGGACTATTGCAGTTCAAACCAACAAAACTGTGGTCTGGTACATCAACAAACAAGGAGGAACCCAATCTTACCCCCTTTGCAGAGAGGCCATGAGGTTTTGGGAGTGGGCAATCTCATCAGACCACTTTCTTACTGTGACGTATATCATGGGGATAACCAATGTGCTTGCAGACAAACTAAGCAGATCCATTTTGATGCCTTAAGACAGTGGTCTCTCAATCAGTTGGTAGCGAATATGATTTTCAGGCATTGGGGCCAACTTTGCTGTGACCTGTTTGGCACTCTTCTCAGCAACAAGTGCAACAAGTACTTTGCTCTGATCCCCCCTCAGGAGGGGTCACTGAGATGCTCTTCATCACGCTTGGCCCTCTGGTCTCAGGAGGAGTCACTGAGATGCCCTTCATCACGCTTGGCCCTCCCCCTCAGGAGGAGTCACTGAGATGCTCTTCATCACGCTTGGCCGTCTGGTCTCAGGAGGAGTCACTGAGATGCTCTTCATCAAGCTTGGCCCTCTGGTCTCAGGAGTCACTGAGATGCTCTTCATCATGCTTGGCCCTCTGGTCTCAGGAGGGGTCACTGAGATGCTCTTCATCACACTTGGCCCTCCCCCTCAGGAGGAGTCACTGAGATGCTCTTCATCACGCTTGGCCCTCTGGTCTCAGGAGGGGTCACTGAGATGCTTTTCATCACGCTTGGCCCTCCCCCTCAGGAGGAGTCACTGAGATGCTCTTCATCACGCTTGGCCCTCTGGTCTTAGGAGGAGTCACTGAGATGCTCTTCATCATGCTTGGCCCTCTGGTCTCAGGAGGAGTCACTGAGATGATCTTCATCACGCTTGGCCCTCTGGTCTCAGGAGGAGTCACTGAGATGCTCTTCATCACGCTTGGCCCTCTGGTCTCAGGAGGAGTCACTGAGATGCTTTTCATCACGATTGGCCCTCCCCCTCAGGAGGAGTCACTGAGATGCTCTTCATCATGCCTGGCCCTCTGGTCTCCTTTATGCTTATTCTCCTCTTCCCTTGATTCCAAGATTTTTACAGAAAGCAAACAGGCTGAAGAGCTCAGTAATCCTCTTTGCCCCCTTCTGGCCTCGGCAAGTATGGTTCCCCTTTTTGCGGTTTCATCTTTGCCATCCTCTATGGATACTGGAAACCACTCAGGATCTCCTCTCTTACCCATCGGAGATTCAACACCCCAACATTCAGGCCCTCAAGCTGACTGCATGGTTTCTCCACTTCCGGTAATAGTTATATGATCCAGGCTTTCTTTCCCAGTTCGTGACATTATTTTGGCTTCTCAAAAGGATTCTACCAAAAAAGTTTATAGAAGCAAGTGGAAAAGGTTCTCTATTTGGGCATCAGATAAGGACATTGATCATTTTTCTGCTCCAATTTTGACAATTCTTCAGTTTTTGACAAGTCTTTTAAAAGATGGTGCTAGTTTCTCCACTATTAAACTTCACTTGGAATTTCAAATTTCCACGCAGGAATTAGATCTTTTTCCTTAGCTTCCTCTGGATTATGGAAAGCTTTTGTGAAAGGCATTATTCTACTGAGGCCTCCAGTAAAGGATCCCACACCTCCTTGGGATCTTACTGTACTTGAAGGTTTGACTTAAAAACCCTTTGAACCGTCAGACAAATCTGACCCACAAATTTTTTCTTGGTAGCTATTACTTCAGCTAAAAGAATTTCTGGACTCCAGGCTCTTTCGGCAAAAACTCCTTTCATTATTTTCCACAAAGATAGGGTTTCTCTGTGGACTAGCCCTTCCTTTTTACCTAAATTTGACTCTGAAAATAACATCAACCAATCCATTCACTTGCCAGTTTTCTTTCCAAATTTTTCAAATAAAGGAGAGTACATACTACACCTCCTTGACGTACACAGGCAGTTATGTTTTTACCTTCACAGGACAAAACTGTTTAGAAAGTCAGATCAGCTTTTTGTGTCTTTCTCTCCATATTGCCATAGTGTGTGGTCAGGAGTATTTTAAATTATAAGTTATGTACTCACCATAATTAAGCATCTGTGTTGCCCATTTTCATTCTTCCTCACTAATGGGTTCAGATCTGATCCTCTGATCTGACTCATCTGCATACTAAAGTCACCCTAGCTAAGTGAATTACAGACTGCATCTCATGGGTTTACTCTCAAAAACTTATGATGTTGTCAGCTTTTTGGTCAAGAACATCTATTAATGACATTTGTGCAGCAGCCACATGGTCCAAGGCTCATTGTTCCCCTCTACTCACTCATTAGACCCATTATAGAGTACAATGCCCCTTTAGGTATGTACCTCACAAAACATCTACAACAACTGGAAAGGCCGCAGAAATACCTCACAAAGAGGATTACTGGCCACAAACAGATGCCCTACGCAGACCATCTCAAAAAACTCCAGCTTTACTCTGTCGCATATCGCCTACTCAGAGGCGATCTCTGCCTAGCATACAAAGCTATGTCAAACCCAGAGCTGTTGGACATGCTCCACTTAAAGAAATCCCAATCCCTCCGAGCTACACACTCTAGGGACCTAAACCTTGTCACCACAATAAACAGAACATGCTGGAGGGATAGATTCCTGTCCCAGAGACTACCCATACTCTGGAACAGACTACCTATCTATGTCAAACAGAGCTCCTCATTAGCACTCTTCAAGAAAAATCTTGATGATTGGATGGGAGGTAGGAAATTCACCCCGGGGATCACTTCTGTGGCTCTACTTGACAGGGGACAGGAAAATAATTTTCTTGGGTGGCAAAAGCCAGGGTACTGTTTGGCTAGGCTTATATAGGCCCTAGTACCTACGTATGAAGCTTTGTGTCACATTACAAATTGGACATCATAGCTAGAAATAGAGCCTCCTTTGGTTCTGCAGTACTCCAGAATATCATTCCATGATGGTCACCCAAGGTGAACATAGCTGGGGACTCTGTCTCATTAGTGAGGAAGAATGAAAAGGACAACATCAGATTTAAAAGTTATGTACTCACCATAACTAGGAATCTGTGTTGTCCATTTTCATTCTTCCTCTACCCCCTCCCCTCCCATCCATCCCTCATCCTTTTTCTTCCGGAAGGACCTGTTGGACTGTGTTTGGAACCTACAGTTCCAGGTCTGAGCCATATCTTTTCTAATTTCTATTTCTGTTCCTCATCTATTATTAGGAGATAGAGCAGCAAACTCGATCTGACGTAATGGGGATGGAGTGGGGTGTTATGGGTAGAGGGAGTAGTTTGAGAGTTGGATCTGAAGTCTGTAGTATGCAGATGAGTCAGATCAGAGGATCAGATCTGAACCCATTAGTGAGGAAGAATGAAAATGGGTAACACAGATGCTTAATTATGGTGAGTACATAACTTATAAATGTTAAGTTGTCAATCTCGCCTTCATTCTTGCTTGATGGGTTCGGAGCCGATCCTTCGGCTCCGACTCGGCACTTGCTTTAGCTCGAGAACTCCTTTTACCAGCTCGAGGCAGCCCCATATCCCATGATGCAAGGCGGTAAGTACCCAGATCTCGTTTGCCGCTTCGCTTAGGAGGTCTTCTTTTTACCAGCTCCTGGTAAGTTGTTCACATTTGTGATTTTTCAAGCCCCTTTTTAGTCTAAAACTAATTTTTTGATAGTTTAAGTTTATTTTTCTACCCTTTCTGACAGAAATTCCCTGTCTCTTTCAATTTTTTGTTAGTCAATTTTCCCTATTCCATCCCCCCCCCCTGTTAGGGTGTGTGTGTTGGTTTTTTATAGAATACCTCTTGGTATTTTGTTTAATTTAATTTTGACTGGTGTGTCTGTGTGTTGTGTTTTTCGGCACCATGTCAAAGGAGAGGGTCTCAGGTTTTAAGAAGTGTGACTCGTGCTGTCAGAAGATGTCTCTGACAGACGGTCACACTTCTTGCCTGTATTGTCTGGGCCCTCTTCACCTGCAGGACTCCTGTGCTATTTGTCACTCCTTCAGCCAGAGAGTCCTGCAGGAGAGACGTAACAAGTTGATTCTTAGGGGCCTTCTTAAGCCGGAGGGCTCTCCGGCTAAGTCGGCTCCACCAAAATCAACAAAACCTGCCAAGGCCCAGGCTTCTGTATCTAAGACTGCGGCCTCGGCTCCGGCTGCACTTGAGTCGAGATCGGCTCGCTGGAGCCGATTCTGGCTTGACAGCTTCGGCACCGATGGCTATCGGTGCCGAATCTGTATTGTCCACTTCGATGTCGGCTCCGATCGGTTCCGACACCCATGTGGCACAGGCATCGGTGTCGGCTCCGATCGGCTCCGACACCGTTACTTGGTGGCTGTATCGGCTCCGGCTGGAGCCGACATTGAGCGTTCTGTCGGCTCCGAAGTCGGCTCCGACAGGATCTATAGTATCGGCTCCGATGGCTCATTCCAGGAAGAGGTCGAGGTCTCCTTCCTTGGAGCCGATACTTTCGGCTCGGCTTCACCTCTTCTATCGGAACGGAGCCATCGGAGCCGATCTTCAAGGTCATCCAGGTTGTCAGATCATGACCTAGAGAGAGTGGTCAGTAGATTACTCAAGTCACAGGTACTGGCCCAAATGTTACACAGTCCGTCTCAGCAGACGACTGTTGGTCCACAACCCGTTGCAGTTCCTCCTTCAACTCTACCCCAGAGTTTGGAGTTGGAGTCTTCGGGCATGGTTACTGCTACGGCTGGAGGACGGATACCCCCTTCTGTTCCTTCAGCCTCTACTCTTATCTCCTCTTCTTTAGAGGGATTCGGTGGTCGGGCTTCCATGGTCTCCTCCGAGGGGGTGAGTGGCATCGGACCCTTGTCCGAGCCCGCTCTTCCCCTTGGAGCCTCGGCCTTGGTGAGCTCGGCTCCGACATCTGCCTCGGAGACTTCCCTTTCGGTGGTCCCTGGAGTTCCTAGCTCTTCGGAGCGGGTTCTCTCGGACCTGCCTGGGAGGGGAGCATTCGAGGTGATGAAGAGTGTACTGGCCACTGGTATCAGTCAGCAGTCTGTTCCCGTAGCTCCTCCCTCTATAGTACCTGTTGACATCTCTGCCACTTCTCTTGCTACAGGACCCAGAGATCCTCCGCCTCAGGTTTCCCCATTGGGAATTTCCCCTCTTCCGAGGATTCACCTGATGTTTCGGGAGAGCCTCCGAGGAAAAGGACTTGTAAGAGGAAGCATGTAGACTCCCGAGTCTGTCACTTCGGATACTGACTTTGATGAGTCAGAGGGATCCCTAGATCCCCTCTGAGGATGTCTCCTTCTCAGACATCCTAGAACTTCTGAAACAGAGGGGAAACTGGCCCACCAACAATCCCTCTGAGGATGAGTCAGTATACCTAGAGGCGTTTGGATCTCGGCCCTCCACCTCCTGGGTGTCTCCGCCTTTCGACCCCTTATGCAGGTTATTGCACGAAGGCGTGGGCAGCTCCTGACTCTGTAGAGCCAGTCCCTAGGAGTCCTTCTAAATTTATCACTGCCCCTAGTGACAAACAATTCCTTACCAAGGGTGTCCCCGCTGATGCCATGGTGGTGGCTGCCACCAAAAGGAACTTGCAGATCCTTCCGTGCCCGTCCATCCTCCTAATAAGGACTCTAGGACCATGGATAGGTGCGGTAAGCGGATGTTTTCCTCAGCGACCTTTGCTATGCTCGCTGAATTACCTATGTCACTTCACCAGACTCCAAAGAGATATCCTGAAGGAGCTGGGAGAAGTAGTTCAGGATCCTACAGCTGCAGGGGCTCAAGAAAAGATTGCTTCGCAGCTAGGAACCCTCAATTCCATTGCTAACTCCTCCATGCGGCTAATATCTTATGCTGCGGATGGAGCGAGTAGAGCCGCAGGCACAGGTGTGGCTCTTAGACGCCAAGCCTGGATGCGGCTATGTGACTTTATGGATCCCTTTAAGGCGTCCTTCACAAATTCTCCCTTTGATGGGTCAGCTTTGTTTGGCCCTCAGGTGAAGGAAACCTTGACCAGGTGTGAGCAGGACGGCAAGACTCTTTCTGCTGTTGGAGTCCGTTTTTCCACCCCTTCTAGGCCTTATCCCAAAGGACAGAAGGGTGGGAAGATGTGGTTCCGTAAATCCCAAGGAGTCACGCCGATTCACGTGGTCAGTTTACCCCTAGAGGCAGAGGGGTAACAACAACAGACGCCGCTCTAGAGGCAGAGGGGTCCGAAGAACCAGGGAAACAGGGAGCCTCTCTGATAAGCCCTTTCAGCATCCCTGAGGTGTTGCCCGGCTGTCCCTCCTTGGAGGCAGTCGGGGGAAGATTATCACTGTACCCAGAAGCCTGGCATTCCCTCACTCAAGACAGATGGGTACAGTCGATCATATCCAAGGGTTACATAATTCCTTTCGAGGAAAGTCCCTTCCCCTCAAGTTCCCTTCCAGATGTACCACCCGGTCTAAGGGACATTGCAGAGTTGGAAATCGCAAAACTACTGCAAAAAAGAGCCATTCAGCCAGTTACAATAGACCATTCAGAGCCCGGAATCTACTCAAGGTTCTTTTTGGTCCCCAAAAGACGGGAGACTGGAGACCAATATTGGATCTCAGCAGACTCAACAAGTCTGTCAGGAAGACAAGATTCGAATGGTCACTCTTCAGTCAATTCTGCCCTTCTTACAGAAGGACAACTGGATGTGCTCAATAGATCTTCAGGACGCGTACTATCACATCAAAATTCACAGACGCTCCAGGAGATTTCTCCGCTTTCGGCTGGGGTCCAGTCACTTCCAGTTCAGAGCCCTGCCCTTTGGTCTCACTACAGCCCCAGAGTGTTCACCAAATGCATGGCAGTGGTCACGGCTCACCTGAGACGTCAAGGATTCCAGGTGTTTCCATATCTCGACGACTGGCTCCTGTCAGCCACCACCAGGCATCAGCTTATACAAGCCAGGGATTACACAATAGACCTTTGTTCTCATTTAGGCATCTCAATCAACTTGAAAAGTCATCCTTATCGCCCTGCCAGTCTATTACCTTCATAGGCAAACTTAGACACTGTTCGGATGTCAGCTACCCTTACAGAACAAAGAGTTTCAGACATTCAGACTCATGTCAGGATCATTCTGGCCAGCAAGAAAGTACAGGCCAGAATGGTTCTAAAGGTATTAGGTCTCATGGCTGCGGCCATTACTCTTCTTCCCCTGGCTCGATTCTACATGCGCCTCCTTCAGTGGATGCTGTTCACACAGTGGTCATACCAGCAACTCCCAATGTGTCACCAGATTCTGGTGACACAAACATGCAAAGAACATCTTGCTTGGTGGATCACATCGTCTCAGGTTCACCAAGGCAGGTGCTTTGTACCTCCGTCCCCGATAGCCACTGTCACCACGGATGCCTCCCTGATCGGGTGGGGGGGTCATTATCAGGGCAGGATGGTTCATGGGACGTGGCAACCGTTCGAGTACCATCTGCACATAAATGTCCTGGAGATGAGAGCAGTGCTTTTAACGCGTTGCAAGCCCTCAACGACTTTCTTCCCGTAGGGACAATTGCAGTCCACACAGACAACATGTCTGTAGTTTGGTATATCAACAAACAGGGCGGAACCAAGTCCTACCCCTTGTGTCGAGAAGCTCAGACTTTGGCAATGGGCGATCTCCTCTCATCGGTTTCTGGTAGCAACGCATATCCCTGGGAAAACCAACATTATAGCGGACAGATTGAGCAGAGCTATCCTCATGCCTCACGAGTGGTCTCTCAAGCAATCTATAGCGGAAGAGATTTTTCTGGAATGGGGTCGTCCATGTTGCGATCTTTTGCTACTCCCCAAAACAGCAAATGTCCAGACTTTTCAGCCTCTTCCTCTATCAGGCCATCCCCCAGAGACGCTCTGACCCAGGATTGGCCCCAGGGACTTCTTTATGCCTTCCTCCATTTCCTCTGATCCCTCAGGTGATCCAGAAAGCTACCGTTTTGAGAGCCAAATTGATTCTCATTGCCCCTTACTGGCCTCGACAAGTTTGGTTCCCGTTCCTCCATCATCACCTTTTGGTGCAGCCGTGGCATCTGGACCCAGTGCCAGATCTACTGATTCACCAATCCGGTCAGCTGCACCGGTCAATCCCCTCTCTCAACCTCACAGCATGGTTGCTCCACTTCCTTCCTTAGCCAGGCTTCCTTTGATCTCTAACCCTGTTAGAGACATCTTAGTAGCTTCACTAAAATCCTCTACCAGGAGGATTTACACAAGCAAATGGAAACGTTTCTCTTATTGGGCTAAGGCCCAAAATATTGATCCTTTTACTGCCCCTGTTCAGGCAGTTCTGGACTTCTTAGCAGAGATTTTTCATGCAGGCTCCTCTTCTTCAACAGTCAGAGTTCAATTGGCTGCTATTTCTAATTTTCATGTCGGGATAGCAGATCATAATATTATGTCCCATAGGCTCTGCAGGGCCTTCTTGAAAGGAATTTTCCTACTAAAGCCTCCAATCAGGAATCCTCCTCCTCAGTGGGATCTAAATTTAGTGCTGACATCCTTGATTCTTCCCCCCTTCGAGCCAGCTGTTTCTTGTTCCCTGAAATATCTTTCTTGGAAAACTTTATTCCTAGTGGCTATTACATCTGCCAGGAGGGTGTCTGAACTTCATGCTCTTTCGGTTCGACCCCCCTATTTGATTTTTCACAAAGACAGAGTATCTTTGAGAACTAATCCTTCCTTTTTACCTAAAGTCGCTTCAAAGAACAATCTGAATCAATCCATTGATCTCCCTGTATTTTTCCTAACTATTCAGATAGAGCTGAACAAAAGCTACATTATCTTGACGTCCACCGTCAACTTAGATATTATTTGGACAGAACAAAAAAAGTTAGAAAATCTGATCAACTTTTTGTTTCCTATGCGGATAATAAAAAAGGCCTTCCTGTTTCTAAAGTGACTTTGTCCAGATGGCTTTCTTCGGTCATCACTGAAATTTATACGCTCAGGGGAAAACAGCTGTGCTCAAAACCTAAAGCACATTCAACTAGGAGTTTAGCTACTTCTACAGCTTTTCAAGCTAGACTTCCTTTGGACACTATTTGTGCGGCGGCCACTTGGGCCACTCCTCACACTTTTCTTTCCCATTACAAATTGGACTTGGCCTCCAGGGACAGAGCCAGTTTTGGCTCTACAGTCCTCAAGAGTTTGTTCCATTGAGCCACCCAGGATAGAGGTGCTAGTACGCGGTCCCATCAAGCAAGAATGAAGGCGAGATTGACAACTTAACATTAAGAAGTTATGTACCTACCATAACGTTCCATGTTAGTTGTCTTCTCTCGCCTTCTTTCTTGCGACCCTCCCTCCTTCCCCCTGGCCTGGACAGACCTTGTATAAGAAACTATTATACTAAGGACCATTCAGACCTGGTCCTTTTTCCATCTGTAAGTTTCTTCTTCCTTTGGGAAGTATTTTTTGCTTGGTGTTATTGCCCTTTGTCAACAAACGAGATCTGGGTACTTACCGCCTTGCATCATGGGATATGGGGCTGCCTCGAGCTGGTAAAAGGAGTTCTCGAGCTAAAGCAGGTGCCGAGTCGGAGCCGAAGGATCGGCTCCGAACCCATCAAGCAAGAAAGAAGGCGAGAGAAGACAACTAACATGGAACGTTATGGTAGGTACATAACTTCTTATTTAAAATACTCCTGACCACACACTATGCTTTGTGATATATAAAATGCAGTTTATATCATGTAGTGTTTTATACAAATGCTTATAACAAAAATTGTTTTACTTAGTTACTTTTTTCCTCTTTTAGTGTCCTTCTAAAGATAAAGTGGAGTATATGTATTACAGTGCACCTACAAGTTTAACAAAGTCCATCCTTTTTGGTGACTTCCTCACAAATGTCGTTGATGCTTTATAGTCTCCCATTGCTGTTGTTTTTCCTTTCCATCTCCATCTCCCAACACCAGGTTCTGATTCAAGTCCAAGGTCCTCACAATTCTTCTAGACATTTCCTGTGCTTATTCACTTTCAAACGTCTTCCTTTGGACTATTGGAAAATGTTTCTATGAACCTTACTGTCAGAAGCATGAGATGCATAGTCCCCTTCTGCTTGCTGGCTCACTTTTTGTTGGATAAACTTATTTTCTCCTTAGCAAGTTCTGCATCAAAAAAATACGTTGATGCTTTGGGAAATATCAGAAGACAGCTGGATACAGCAGCTTGAATGTCACACCTGCCTGTCTATGTCCCCCTGATTGCTGGGATAAATTTGCTTTTCTTCTGCTCAGTGTACAGTGAGTAATCATTTTCTATAAACACTCCGCTGTCTCCAGTTTTTAATATTTTGCCCGACTTTCACAGCTTTGTCAGGGCCACCTGTTTCTGCTGCTATAATTGCATGTTTACTAATATAGGTCTTGGCTGTTTTCTCATGGCCAGGTTTGGAGCAGACACTCGATTTACCCATTAAATTCACAAATCCTGCTGAGGAACACCAGTCCTGTTCCTTATTTGTGCTTTAAAAATAATACAGTGTGTTATTTCCAGTTTCTCTGTATAGCACAAAATCTCAGTTTTATTTCTGTGTGCTCTGTCCTCGAACTCTGCCATTGTTTTGAAACAGCTCTTTTTGAGAAGTTTCTTACTTAACTAGCTTTTTCTTCATTCTACCCTCTATTTTTGCAGTTTTGACAGTTTATCTAAACAACTAATAAAGTTTCCTCATTTTCTAGCATTTTGTTATTTGAGTTTGATATTTCCTTCAGTGTTTTATTTATTTTAATCACCTCTGGGAACATTTGACTTATGTCTTCAGGCAAATTACTGGAAGCCATCTCTTGATGGTGGGATGTTGGCATAATGGTTAAGGTGTTTACCTTACAAACACAAGGTGCAGGGTTTGATTCTCACATGGGGTAACTGGCTAGGCTGAAAATGGCCCACAAGGGCAGTTAGCCTAGTACTAATCTATGAATCTATGAGCCAAAGCTTGAACTGCTTTTTGCTGATTAACTGCAGAATCCTTCCTAGATGTTTTCTCTTCACCTTTTCTGATTGATTTTCTTTCAAGTTTTCCAAATTTCTTCTTTGCTGGCATCCAGGCAGTGACCTTTAATAGATAGTAATTGAATTTAGCCAAAAACAGTTTCAAAGGCACAGAGGCACTCCTCCTCAGTTTCTGTTTTCAAACTGGGAGTGCTAAAGTTAAGTTGTTGCTCAGTGTGCAGCCATCTTGGAAGTCTCAGCATTTTTGACACTTACATTTATTGCCTGCATTGTTTTTTTTCTTTTACTGTATAGCCTGTTTATATTTGGGTTCCACCACAGGGGTCTATTTAAATTTGGCTTAGTATTTACTTTGTTGGGAGCAGGTGAATCTCTGCAGCTATTCAGATGTGCATTGAATTTGGCAGTGAAGGATTCATATGCAGTGGGGTCATCATGTAGGAGAAGGATACTGAACTTCGCCAGGCCACTCAATTTTAGTAGATTAGCCTTTCATAATCTCTGAATACTACGGTATTTGGAGATGCTTCCATCTTCAGCCTTATGGAGAATGTGACTGATTTATGGTCAGATTTGACCAGGACAGAAGTTACAACTGCTTGGCAACAGAGCAGTCCCATACTGATAAGGACCAAGTCAAAGATTTTCTCATATCTAGTTGGGGAGCAGACTAACTGGTCCAGAAGGATTATATTTAAGAAGTCCAGAAATTTCTAGACATAAATGTTAGTAGAGATGTGTAGGTTTCCCATTTGAAGGAAGGGCCATTGAAGTCTCCTAGGAGATTGGTGTTTGACCTAATGCATAAGAACTCCAAACTAGTCAGATCGGAAATATGAACCGAGGGTGGTCCTGTAGTTAGGTATGGTGTGATAATCGGTTATGTTAATGGTAAGTTGGATGTGGAGGAGTTCTAGGTCATTATCTTGTCTTAATAAACCTGGAGGTGAAATTTTGTTTTATGAATACAGAGACATCGCTGCCTTTAATGCCTTGTTTAGTGTGGTGGGACTGAATGTGTTAGGTTTTGAAACCCTGCTCTGTTGGGGTGCTGTCAGTGGCTCTGAACCACATCTCCATGACAATGTATACATCAAAGTACTCTAGTAAGCAGTGCCTGTAGGGCGTGAAGTTTTTTGTTGAGGCTCCCAGTGTTGAGCAGCAATACCTTTAAGTTATCTGGATCCCCTCTGGTTAAGTTAGAAACTTTTGAAGACTGACATTGCATAAAAAGAGCAATATAGGTATGGATAAGGTTATAGCCAAAACATGAAAGCCTTGGAGAGATAGGTGCAGGCCATTCATGGTGAAGCATTTAGGACTACCATCTTCTTGGTGGAAATATAGTGGACCCATTCTTGAATGACACCAGAAGCTAAACTAATTGTTGAAATCAGTTGTTGCTTCACTGCCAGTGATTGTAAAATGCTGTTTAAGGCTAGGTTTTACCTGCCTTTGTCACATATTCCAAGATCTCAATTGTTTCTCTTTTCATACAGTCCAGGGATGTATGTCTCATGTTGTTTACTCCTGTATGTACTATGACTGTGTCATACTTGTGGTGCAAGGATTTAAGTGCATGCATGATTTTGCGAATTCTGGCACCTGATCGGCAGCTAACTATGACCCTCTCCTTACTCTGTCTGGTGAGTGGTGCATCGGTGTGCCTCACTGTGGAATTGCCTATGACTAGGAAATTAGATTGTGTTGAGGTTTGCCTTATGGACGTTTGACTTTTGCGACTGTAAGTCATACATGCATGTTTCATGGAGGTCTGCGGCTGAGAGTCATACATGCATGTTTCATGGAGGTCTACGGCTGTGAGTCATACATGCATGTTTCATGTAGGTCTACGGCTGTGAGTCATACATGCATATTTCATGGAGGTCTGAGACTGAGTCATACATGCACGTTTCATGGAGGTCTGCGGCTATAAGTCATACATGCATGTTTCATGGAGGTCTGCGGTTGTGAGTCATACATGCACATTTCATGGAGGTCTGCAACTGAGTCATACATGCATGTTTCATGGAGGTTTGTGACAGAGTCATACATGCATGGTTTCATGGAGGTTTGTGACTGAGAGTCATACATGCATGTTTGCAACTGTGAGTCATACATGCATATTTAATGGAGGCTGCTGCCTGAGTTGTGTTTCTGAAGTTGCTCAGGGTACATGTTTTTGTAGGTTACATTTAGGTGTTTTTATGGTTTAGGGAGGTTACTTTTAAGAGCCTCAGCAAAAGCAGGTCTATGTGTCTGGTCTGTATTGTGTTTGATAGGTATTGAGTGGTGTTATGTGCTACTGACAGCTTGTTTGCTGTTTGTAACAGCTTTGCCTTCAATAACATTGTATGAGTACATGTTTCACACAATGCGTCTTTTTTTAACTGGTAGGTACATGCCAGTAAACATAAGACATTTGCTACATTGTCTCAGAATGCCAATTTCAACTATGCTGGCAACAGAGATAGTTGGAAAGTGCAAATCCATGGTTCCAGGCACTTACTGATGTGGGCTGTAATGGGAGTGGTGCCTATGGAGTTGATTACTGGAGGTGCTTTCTATCTGGCAGTAGAGACAGAGCTGGTCTTGACACAGCTGCACAAAACTTGGAATCAGTGATGCTTTGCTCCTTCACTCACCAGAATCTAACAGTATTACTAATCTCAAGATGCTTACGGAGAAGATGATTTTAACCCAGGTGTTTATGGATTCAGTACACATTGCCTTCTCTTGATAGATACCATGGATAGAACCTACAGCAACTGGATACAACAGAAAGCTAAGCCGCACAAAGGCCCAAAGGTCCTGAAGAGATTTTCACCAAAACTGCAACCAAACTACTCAGTGAAGTTCAGTACATGCTGTCCAATCAGTGCCCAGCTGGAATTAGTATCCCTATGGTCCTTCTCTCATCAGGTACAAAACAGAAGCAGTAATCCCAAGCTGATTCCTGAAAAGCAGTTCCCAGGCTCTCTGGTGATTGGTAGTTTACTGTCAGAAATTAAAAATTTCAAAAGTAACCTGGAAAGAAATTGTGCACTAACCGATTGGGTTGATATGAAAGCGAGGCTAACTCAGGCTTTGAGTCTAAGAGGAAAGCCTTCCCAGTTTTATCTTTCAGTGCCCAATAGAATGAACAGATGAGATTAGACTGTCAGGATCTCCTAAAACCAGATTATAGTTAGGGTGAGCAGCTCAAACGCCACCATTTTAAAAGCACAGCAGGGACCGAGCAGGTGGGTGGATAAAATCTTCAGGTCAACAGAGTTCTTAAAGCAGAAGAAAAAATTTAGAATTATTCAAATCATAAAATAAAATAAATAAAACAGGCAATACAGAAAGTAGCTCTATCAGTCAAAGTGCAGATACAAAGAAGGAGATTAAATAACTCCCCTCCAACAGAGAGTCAAACACTTGCATGTACTATCACTCCTGTTTCCTTCCCATTTAGTAGTATGTAAAGGCTAGCCAGTCCATGGAATACTACTAAAGGCTAGCCGGTCCATGGAATACTACTAAAGGCTAGCCGGTCCATGGAATACTACTAAAGGCTAGCTGTTCCATGGAGTACTACTAAAGGCTAGCCGGCCGTTCCATGGAGTACTACTAAAGGCTAGTCGGTCCATGGAGTACTACTAAAGGCTAGCCGGTCCATGGAATACTACTAAAGGCTAGCCGGTCCATGGAATACTACTAAAGGCTAGCTGTTCCATGGAGTACTACTAAAGGCTAGCCGGTCCATGGAGTACTACTAAAGGCTAGCTGGTCCATGGAATATTACTAAAGGCTAGCCGGTCCATGGAGTACTACTAAAGGCTAGCCGGTCCATGGAGTACTACTAAAGGCTAGCCGGTCCATGGAATACTATTAAAGCCTAGCCATTCCATGGAGTACTACTAAAGGCTAGCCGGTCCATGGAGTGTTACTAAAGGCTAGCTGGTCCATGGAGTGTTACTAAAGGCTAGCCGGTCCATGAAGTACTACTAAAGGCTAGTCGGTCCATGGAGTGTTACTAAAGGCTAGCCGGTCCATGGAGTACTACTAAAGGCTAGCCGGTCCATGGAGTACTACTAAAGGTTAGCCGGTCCATGGAGTACTACTCTGCAGTATAAGCACTCAGATCAGTGGTCAGTGCAGTCTGTCCTTTAGCGGCATTTTCCAGATGGAGCAAGTGAGCAGGTATCCTCTGAGAGCTGGTACAGTTTTCTCTCTACAGGTGTAGCTAATTAAGCCTGACTACTCAAAGGAGGCCAGGTCTCACAAGCTGCGAGCAGTGTTGATAATAAATGCAACCATAATTTCATACAGCAGAGACAGCTTTTCTGAATATTGGTGTGGAAGCTAGATCCATTGTGCCTAAAGGTCACCCTGTGCTCAGGAAGAGTGTAACGTCCAGTCTCTTGTTTCTATTTCTATGGACATGGCAGATTTACTGCGATTTGCCAAGGAACTTACAACTGCCTTTTCTATGCCTTCTGAATTTTTAGGCAATAAAGGAAAATCTTTCCTTTTCATTCTGGCATATTATTTCAGTAAGATGAACAGACCCTACAGGGCTGATGGTTGTACAAGAGCTTCTTCTCAGTCTGAGCATTCTGATTCAGAGAACACTACAGCATCAGACTTCCTGCCTGAAAGAGATTTCTTTCACTGAAATTTTATCAGAAATAAAAGTATTTTTTATTGGGACCAGAATGAGATTCCTGTGACACAAAAAAATGTATTATCAGTTGCTACAGTTACAGATGCCTGAAGCTATATATATATGGATTCACTATACAATCTCGAAATACTGAAACGTCGAATTTCAGTATTTCGAGACTGAATAGTCGAAAAACCACATACATGAAAACCCACGATAACGGATAATACAGTCGCGACCATTCACACACACACACACACACACATAAAACCAGGACATAATCACACACACATACACCTACCTAACTAAACAAACATTACTACACACACAAACACACTTAACCTACCTATAAGCGGGGGCAGCCCCTGCACCCCCACTTATATATTCTAACTCAGAGGTCACACTAAACACACAAAAAACACCACCGCACACACACTAAATCCCTACCCATTATCCTCAAACACACAACATTTACCTGAAACCCCAGATAAATCCACACACCGCGAACGCGACACCACGATAGCGGCGGATTCGGCATAGTGTAGTTTCAGTTAACTGCACTTTGCACTATTCAGTCTCGACGTACTGGATTTCGACATTTCAGTATGTCGAGATCGTCTAGTCGACGTACTGGATTTCGACATTTCAGTATGTCGAGATCGTCTAGTGTTTTTTATATATATATATATATATATATATATATATATATATATATATCCCTTCTGTATTATTTGCTTTCATTTAATGTTTGTTTCACTGCATCTCGCCTATGTCATAACCTGCCTCCTGCTCCCAAGAGGTCCTGCAGGTTACTCAAACTGCCCAAGACGTACAAGTAGCCATTTTCTAATCCCAAAACAGATGTAGCAGTCATCAGTTTTTCTACAACTGGTAAACAGGTTACTGCTACCAACATCAGTCTTTCTGGCATGGGAAAGCAGTAGTACTTTAGCATTCAGCATTTTAAACTGTCAAGCTCATATGCTAATTTTTTTCTGGTATTCTCTAAGAACATGCAGAAGTTAATGGTTAACATCTGATATTGTCAATTGTTTTATCTCCTCCTCACAGATGGGTTATGGATCTGATCCTTGGATCCGACTCAGCTGTTACTAAGCTCGTGTGAACAAAAGAAGCTATTGGACACTCCCCTTACCCATGATGCATCTCTTTCTTCCCTCAGATCTTGCTTGCCGCTTCATGAAAGATGTTGCCCTTTCTTAGCGGTCTTGGATGGCCAGGTCATATTTCTTTAATTATTGCATTTTTCCTATTCTTTCTCAACCTTCAGTGCCTTATTGTTGACCTCCTTCTCCCATTATTAGGAAACTTTCATATTTCCTTGGTAACCGCTTTTTATTAGGTTACTTACCTCTCTCACTCTCCCCTATAACTATCATTTTTTAGTATTTTCCCCCCCTCACCCCTTACCTTTTTAGGTAGTCTTAACTACCATTATTAGTAGTTTTACCCCTAGCCTTTTCTTCCAAAAAACTTTCTTCTAACTTTATCTCTCTTTATCTTCTCATCATGTCGTAGAAACATAAGCCTGCTGGCTTTAAAAGTGCTCCAAATGTGGGCATAAAATCCCATTCAGTGATTCTCACGACCTATGCATTTATTGTCTAGGTCCTCTACATCTGCAGGAGAACTGCTCAGTTTGTCATTCTTTCAACAGTCGTGCTTTGGTTGAAAGAAAAAAACAAATGAATTTTGAAGGGGTGCTTCCCTCTGCCTTTCAAGAGGCCATTTCTGCTTCTGTAGTTAAGCTGGCTTCTAAATCGAAGTCTGCTTATTCTATTACTGCTTCTTCCCTGTCCAATGGATCTGGTGATAAGGGCAAGAAGAGGACTTCTTCCACTCTTTTGGATACATCAGGGCTGAAGACAAAAATTCCTAAGTATGCCGATAAAGAGCCATCAGCACTGACTACTGACAAATTGGATCCGGTATCTTTGGCTTCGGAGTCATCTGATAAAGATGGGCCAGATCCATTGGCATCTGATTCAAAATAGAATGTCTTTAAACATGTAATGTCTCCTCCTGGGACCAGGTACTCTCCAAGCTATGACCCTGTACCTTTCAGAGTAACATCCCCCTTTTTATCCAGGCAGAGATTCCCTTCTGGCTTTTCTTATCATTCTACTAGGAGCCTTACTGAGGATGACATGGAATGCTTGATGCAGAGGATTTTGTGGACGCAGGGTATAACCAATCACCCTCGTCCGTGAACCACATAGCTCTGGGGCTTCTTGAGTCCACTACTCCCCCTCTGGATCCTCCTCTGACTTCAGAGCAAGTTTACGAGCCCTCGGATCCATTATGCCCGGTGCCGTTTAGGTTGGATCCTTGAACATTTTGTTCATATCAGGCCTTCACTCTGAGTTCTTCTGTTTTCTTGGAACTGGAGAGCTCCTGCAGCCGTAGTGACCCTCACACTCCTCAAGAGTGTTTGACTCCAGTTCGTTGGAGCAGTCGATGCATCTCGGTAATTCTGTGCAGGTGATCTCAGCTCCAGCTTCTTCCCAGGGTGAGCTATTTTGGGGGCTAGAAGAGGCTTCTTCTCGCAAGGCATGTCTTGTCGGGCCTAGAGTCCTCTTTCACTCAGGAGCAGTCAGCCTTTGGGGCCTTAGAGAGGGTGATAGCTGCCATTGAAACTAAAATGGTACCTCCCCCTTTGGATCCTCAGTCCTGTTCAGATTCCTTGCATACCTCTTCCGACCAGGATGCTTCACTGGGACAGCGAGACCTCAAGCACCAGGATAACCAGCGGGGTCCCCCTATCTCTTCTGACACCTCCCCAAACTTTCCCACTGAGAAGGTTCCTTGGAAGAAACTTTATAAGAGGAAACATCTGGATTCCACCAAGGAGTCTGCCACTGAAGTCACCGACCTTGATGAAGCAAAAGGATCTCCACGGTCATCTCCTGAGGACATGTCCTTTGGGAAGATTCTATAAATGCTGAAACAGAGAGGCAGTTGGGAGCCCAGTAATCCTTCTGCTGAGGAGTCTGTGCACCTGATGGCATTTGGTTCTCACCCATCTTCCTCCTGGGCTACTCAATCCACTAATGAGCTCATGGTTTTGATCTCGTGGTGAGCGTGGGAAACCTCAGATTCCATAGAACCTGTTCCCCAGAGACCAAACAAGATAATTAAAGCTCAGTCAGATAAAGCCTTCTGGACTAAGGGTGTTCCAGTAGATGCCATGGTCATGGCAGCAGTGACCAAAAGGGAACTCCGAGGAGAGTGTGACTATCCACCCTCCTAATAAAGACTCTAGGATGATGGATAGGTGTGGGAAATATGTTTTCTCTTCAGAAACATGTGCTTTGTGATCACTGAATTATCTTTCCCATTTTACAAGGCTACAAAGGGATCTAATCAAGGAGCTAACAGATACCCTGGCAGGAGCAGTAGCTGAAGAGATACATCAAAAGGTATCTTCACAGCTAGCAAACCTACACTCTATAGCTAACTCTTCCATGAGACTTATTGCTCACACAGCTAAAGGAACGAGTAGGGCTGTGGGTTTCGGTATTCCTATGAGGAGGCGCACCTTGATGCACCTTTGTGACTACCTTTAGGTCTTGCTTTGTCAGTGCCCCATTTGATGGTTCTTTTCTTTTTGGACCAAAAGTTACATACCCTTTCCAGGTGTGAGAACGAAGGTAAGACTCTGTCAGCCATGGGCATACATTTTTCTGACCCCCAAAGTCCCTACTCTAAAGGTCAGAGAGGAAGCAGGAAGATGTGGTTCAAAACATCTCAGAGTTCGTACCAGGACACATGGAGATTATTCCCCAGAGGCAGAGGGGGAAATAATAATAATAATGAAAGATGCCACCCTTGTGGAAGAGGATGCCCACAGAACCAGGGCTCCTGGGAACCCTTTTTTGGGAAACCCTCCCTGCTCTTGTGAAAGGACGCCTGATTGTCCACCTCTGGAGGCAATCAGGGGTCAACTATCCCTGCAGTGGAGAGCCTAGCAAACCATAACTTCTGATTTGTGGGTGCAGAGGATTATATCTAGAGGCTATCACATTCCCTTCAATTAACCCCCCTCCCCTTATCAACAGAATCCTAGACGTCCCACCCAGTCAAAGGGAGCAAGCAGTTGCTCAGGTTCAAAAACTGCTAAAAAGGAAGAGTCATCTAAGAGTTCCCTCCAGATCAGAGAGGATTCAGAACTTACTTGGGTTCCAAAGAAGACAGGGGTCTGGAGACTGATTCTAGATCTCAGCAAGCTAAACAAGTCAGTTAGACGCAGCAAGTTCCAAATGGTCACTGTTCAATCCATACTTCCTTTTTTGGAGAAGGATAATTGGATGTGCTCAGTGGATCTTCAGGACACGTACTACCATATAAAGATGGACAGGTGCTCCTGAAGATGCTTATGTTTTTAATTGAGAGCCAATCATTTCCAATTCAGAGCCGTGCCCTTTGTTCTCACCACAGCCTCCAGGGTGTTAACCAAATGTATGACAGTGGTTGTGGCTCACCTGAGACAAAGTACAGTTGTGTACACTTACCATAAATTGTTCGAGTGTATTCACTGTTGCAGTCCTCACATATGGGGTTATCTGGCTCCTGGTAGCCCTCAGTCGGCCCAAATACCAGAGTCCTTGGTATATGATGTCGGCTGCCGCCGGTTGTAAAACTGATGTCAGAACATCAGGTATAAAGGGAGGCAGAAAACGCCATTTCCTCAGTTTTTCTTGCCTTAACGTCAGGAGCCCCTAAAAGAAGGCTAACCCAGGAAGGTAGCACCCTGGACACATCATACAAAAAATAAAAATATATAGTCTGTGCCTTAGGAAAAAAGGGGGAATGGAGGGTGAGAAACCAGGACTGCAACAGTGAATACACTCGAACATGTACATTTATGGTAAGTGTACACAACTGTACTATGTTCTTCGTGTTTCACTGTTGCAGTCCTCACATATGGGGTGATTCCCAAAGCCCAGGAAAAAGACAAAGGGGGGAGGAAGGATCACAGATTAAGGGTTGGTAAGAAGAGCCTGCAAAACTGCAGAGGCAAAACCAGCCCTGGATTTAGAAAACAAGGGTAGATTGTAATGCTTTGTGAAAGTATGGACAGAAGACCAAGTAGCTGCTTCTAGAATATCCTTAGTAGGCACACCTCTCAGAAAGGCTGCAGAGGTAGAGGCTGCTGTAGTAGAAGGGTCCTAATACCCTGAGGGGGAACCTTCCCATGCTACAGGTAACAAAGTGAATACAATAAGCAATCCATTTGGAGATGGTTTGTTTTGAAATAGCTTTACCTTGAGCCCCAGGAGCAAAACTAACCAACAACTTTTCAGATTTTAGAAAGGATTTATTCCTAAGTAAAATCTCAGCTGTCTATGCACATCAAGAGAGTGCAGAATCATTTCCCCTTTATTTTGGGGATTGTTGAAAAATGTAGGCAGGTGAATAGACTGGTTAAGAGTTAAACTGGAAACTACCTTAGGCATGAAGGAGGGATTAGTTCTCAGAGAAACCCAGTCTGAGTGAAAAATGATGAAAGGTTCTACTGCAATTAGGGCTTGCAGCTCAGATACCCTTCTAGCTGAAGTAATAGGTAAAAGAAAGGCAGTCTTCCAGGATAGAAACTTCAAATCTGCAGAGGCAGCTGGTACAAAGGGAGGCAGAGTAAGTTTTTCCAGGACAAAATTAAGATCCCAAGCAGGAGTAGGAGCTCTTCTGTGAGGTTTAAGATTACTAGCTCCTCTCAGGAACTGTTTCATCAAGGGGTAAGAAAAAATGGGTTGCTCAAAAGAACAATGAGCCGAAATTGCTGAAGTGTGAATTTTGATTGAAGAAAAGGAAAGTCCACCATTAAGCAGTCCTGCTAGGTAGTCAAGAATGAGTGAAAGAGAAGGATGAGAAGAGTCTTCTACTTTAGCCAGCATCCAAGAGCAAAATCTCTTCCATTTATCTGCATAGGACTTCCTGGTGCTTGGCCTCCTGGCCTCATGAAGAACATCAACCACCTGTTGGGAAAGATTTAAAGTATTAGCCAGGCAGTTAAATGCAGTGTTTGAAGATGAGGATGAAGGAACTTCCCCCTCCCTGAACCAACAGATCTGGTACCAGGGGAAGATGCCAAGGCTTAGCCTGGGAAAGGCTGCGAAGGAGGGGAATACCAATGCTGCCTGGGCCAATCTGGGGCTATCAGAATAGCCTTTGGTTTTTCATTCCTTATCTTTAGCAGCACTCTGAGAAGAAGAGGCAGAGGAGGGAATGCATACACTGAGAGATGTGTCCATGGGAAGGACAACGCATTCACCCTCCAAGCTTTGTTGTGAAACTCCCTGGTGCAGAAGGTTGGAAGGAGATGATTGGTGTGAGGGGAGAAACAATCCACTTGTGGGGTGCCCCAATGATGAGTGATGCAATGGAAAATGTCCTTGTTTAGCTGCCACTTGTGAGGATCCAGAACATGTCTGCTCAAATGATCTGCCAAGGAGTTCAGCCTCCCTGGAAGATACTGGGCTGTGAGATGTAAGCCCATGGAAGATACTGGGCTGTGAGATGTAAGCCCATGGAAGATACTGGGCTGTTAGATGTAAGCACATGGAAGATACTGGGCTGTGAGATGTAAGCCCATGGAAGATACTGGGCTGTGAGATGTAAGCCCATGGAAGATACTGGGCTGTGAGATGTAAGCCCATGGAAGATACTGGGCTATTAGATGTATGTCCATGGAAGATACTGGGCTATTAGATGTAAGCCCATGGAAGATACTGGGCTGTTAGATGTAAGCCCATGGAAGATACTGGGCTATGAGATGTATGCCCATGGAAGATACTGGGCTGTGAGACGTAAGCCCATGGAAGATACTGGGCTGTTAGATGTAAGCACATGGAAGATACTGGGCTGTGAGATGTAAGCCCATGGAAGATACTGGGCTGTGAGATGTAAGCCCATGGAAGATACTGGGCTATGAGATGTAAGCACATGGAAGATACTGGGCTATGAGATGTATGCCCATGGAAGATACTGGGCTATGAGATGTAAGCCCATGGAAGATACTGGGCTGTGAGATGTAAGCCCATGGAAGATACTGGGCTATTAGATGTAAGCCCATGGAAGATACTGGGCTGTGAGATGTAAGCCCATGAAGGCTGCTATGGACCATAGTCTCATGCTTTGTCTGCACAAGGGGTAAGAGTAAGTCCCCCCTTACTTGTTGATGTACCACATGACTGTAGTATTGTATGTCCTGATCAGCAGAGTCCGAGGGTAGAGTAGGTCCTTGAAAACCAGCAAGGCCTGCTGCACTGCCATCAATTATTTTAAGTTTATGTGCAGATGAATATGCTGGGTGCTCCAAGTCCCCTGTATGCCCCTGCCTTCCAGATGAGCCCCCCATGCAACATCTGAGGCATCTGTGGTGAGAATCTGCCTGGCTGGCAGGCAGTGGGCAGAAAGGCAAACCCCTGTTTTGAGAACAGGCTGTCTCCCACCAGACGAACTCCATTTGTAGACAGGGAATTAGGGGAAGAATCAAGTCTAAGTCCTGTGTGCGATGACACCAAAGATTCTTGAGGTACCATTGAAGTTTTTTCATATGCAGCCTTGCATATGGGATCATCAAAATACATGAAACCATGAACCCCAGTGCTTGCAGGAATTGCCTTGCAGAGAGCTGGGTCATGCTTGCCAAGTTCATGAAGTAAGCTGAAAGATCTTGCTTCTGTTGAGGGAGGAATACCATCTGGGTGGCTGTATTCAGACTCGCTCCCAGGAAAACAATCTTCCTTGTAGGGACCGACTTTGACTTCTTTTCATTGAGAGTGTAATCCAAAGAGGTGAGAATGTTCTTCACGAAATCCAAATCCTTTTCTAGTTGTTCTGGGGAGTTTGCTTGAATGAGACAGTCATCCAGGTAAGGATAAATTTGAATGTTTCTCTGCTTGCAAAAAGCAATGGCTGGAGCCAGGCACTTCGTAAAAACTATGGGAGTAGTAGATAAGCCAAAGGCAATGCAGAGAATTGAAAGTGTTGCTCCCCAGCCCTGAAATGAAGGAACTGCCTGCAACGTTCCCTTATTGGGATGTGCAAATAAGCCTCCTTGAGATCCAAAGTTACCAGCCATGAATCCTTGCCCAGCATTGGCAGTAACTGTTAAAGGGTGAGCATCTTGACTTTGGGAATCACCAGAAAAGTGTTTAGAATAGACAGATCCAGAATAGGGTGCTAGGTGCCCCCTTTCTTGGGTACCAGAAAAAGTCTTGAATAAAAACCTAGGCCTGTCTGATTTACAGGAACTGGCTCTATAGCCCCCAAAGTCAGTAGAGAAGAAATTTGAGTTTCTACCTCTGCCCTGAGAGTTCTGGGTATGTCTGGGTACCCTTGCAAAACAGGGAAGGTGTGAAAGTAAAACTTGTAACCTTGGTTTACTATATTGAGTACCCATTTGTCGTCTGTGATGGTAGACCATACCCCTGCGAACCTGGCTAACCTTCCCCCCAAAGGAAACCCAGGGCCTGCAGAGGTAGGCACAAGAAGGCCGGAGTCATTGAGAATGTTTGTTTTGAGAAGCTGGCTTAGAACTCCCCGATTTAGCAGAAGAAGAATGCCATTGTTTAGCCCTTTGAGGGGCAGAAGCCTGCCCTCTGGAAGATCTGAAACCCCTAGGCCTAGAGCGACCCTGCTTACCAGGATCAGGGAAAGACCAATTCTTGGAAGGATAGTGCCTACTAAACCGAGGAGGCTGAACCTGAAGGAAATCTTTTACAGCTTGCATAGATTTTGCCTTATCCTCCAACTTCTTCAGCACCTCCTCAGCCTTATTACCAAAAAGATTGTCATTGTGCAAAGGAACATTCAGCAATTTAGATTTAAAAGGTTCAGAAAGAGGCTGCTCCCTGAATCAAGTGTGCCTTCTAATTACAGAACCAGTGGCTGCTGCTCTGCAGGAAGCCTCCAAAGTGTCAAAACCACAATGAAGTGAATGCTTATTAACTAAAGTGGCAGAATTCAGTAAGCCTTGTAAATCTTTGTTCTCCGTCATGGAAGGAAAATCTCCAAGTTTAGCCTTAATAGCCTTCAAAGTATGCTGCTGATACTTAAGCATGTGAAAAAGACAATTCACGGATCTAATGGCAAGAGTTGCAGACGTATAGACTTTTTTACCCCACCTGTCCAAGGCCCTAGACCCCTTATCGGAAGGCACTGGGTTTTTAGCAATAGTAACCTTAACACCTTTGGGGCCTTGAGAAATAATTTCTGGATCAGCAGTAGGGTTTTTAAAAAGGAATTGATGAGATTCAGGAACCCTATAATACCTATCCGGTTTTCTGGGGGCAGGAGGAACAGAATTAGGAGTTAAAGAATTTTCCATGAAAACATCATCCACAACTTTCAAAACTGGAGGTATAGCCAGAGGCTTATGCTGTGGCAAATTCCCTGATTCTTTTCTTAGACTGAGGAAAATCCTGACATTCCCATTTAAAGTGGTCCCAATGAGTATTCAAAGTATCCCCAAAGGAAAATCTTCTGGAGGGGAGGCAGAAGGGATACAGTCCTCAGCATCAGAATCCTCAAAGGCAGAAAAAAGTTGAGAATTTCCTTCTTCACCAGCAGACATATTGGAAATCTCAGAATCTGAGACAGACAAAACATCAGGAGATAATTCCCTAGTCCTCTTTGGGGGGGGGGCCTAAACAGGGAAAGAAGATCACCAGCCATCTTTACCAATTGGGACTGAGGCATAGGAGGAGAGGCCGATGCCTGCTTGTGAATAGGTTTTCGGCTGGAAGGTTTACTAGCAATCCGGAGGGACTTGGGAGGCCTAGCAACTGCAGAAGTCTGAGCTAAGGTAGTCGGTCTGGTTCTGGTCTCATGTGAAGCCAGTGCCTGCAAAGCTGCTCCGGACCCATCTGAGGCGGCGACAGGCAGAGGGTCGGAAGATGAAATAGCAGCCTGTGGCATGGAGGACTTTGTAAAGGTCTCGACAGAGGCTTTCAGCTGAAAATCTGCAGACTGCAGGGGCTGTGAAAGTGCCTCACTGACTACCGCTGTGCTGACGACCAATTTCACTGGTGCGTAGTCAGCAGATTTAACCCTAGGCTTGTTGCAGTCCTTGTCTTTGCATTTCCTAGGTATATCCGAAGTGGGAGACCAGAAGACGTCATACCGATGAACTTAGGCCAGGCTCCGAAATGCTTATACAAAATCTTAGCTCTACGGCATATGGTACGTGGGTTAAAGGAAGCCCAGAGATCACAGTTAGGGACGTCATGCTCAAGACCCAAACAAGTTATACAATAGGAATGGAAATCACGGTGTGGAATCTGTTTTCTACAGGTAAGACAGTTATTAACTTTATCTGACATTCGTTAAAGCAAGAAAAGAGGATCCCCAACGGGGTACTTATCTGAAGGCATCTTCAACTTGGTAGTCAGAAAGCAAAACGAAGGTAAACGGCCGACCGGCACTAGTGTGAATTGCATCTGCTTCAGCTCCGCGGCAAGAAAGACTGTGGAAATGGTGTCGGCTGTCTCCCTTTATACCTGACGTTCTGACATCACTTTTACAACTGGCGGCAGCCAATGTCATATACCAAAGACTCTGGTATTCGGGCTGACTGAGGGCTACCGGGAGCCGGATAACCCCATATGCGAGGACTGCAACAGTGAAACATGAAGAACATCAAGGATTCTGGGTGTTTCCTTATTTAGATGACTGGCTCATCTCTGCCCCGACCAGGCATCTACTGTTAAACACATGAGACTCAGTTCTTCAGCTTTGTGCACAATTGGGTATCACAATAAACTACCAAAAATCACATCTGGAGCCGATACAGACTTTGGAGTTCTTTGGGGCAATTTTGGGCACTATTCGGATGATTGCCAAACTTCCAATGTCAAGAGTATTAACGATCAGATGATAAACAACTTGCTTCAAAATCGGAAGGTAACCGCGCGTCACATTCTTCAAGTGTTAGGGTCAATGGCTGCAGCAGTAGTACTAGTTCCATTAGCCAGATTCCACATGAGAGTTCTGCAGGGGCTTCTAGCAGTCCAATGGTCAATTCTTCATCAATCCATGTTCCACCAAATTCTGGTAACCAGCGCATGCAAGAGATCACTTTTATAGTGGATGCACTCAGACTAGTTGTCACCCCCCCCCCACAGCCACAGGCCATGGTGACCACAGATACCTCCCAGATAAGGTAGGGGGCATTATCTGGGGAGGACGGTCCAAGGATGGCAGACAAGGCGAACCTGCACATCACTGTCCTGGAGATGAGGGCTGTGCTCCTCATGCTGCAAGTATTTCAAGCTTCTCTTTCTGTGGGAACAGTTGCAATTCAATCAAACAACATGTCAGTGGTCTGGTACATAAACAAGCAAGGGGGAACCAGATCTTAACCCTCTATGTCGAGAGGCTGTCAGAGTGTGGCAATGGCCGATCTCCTCCAACCGTTTTCTCACAGCATCACACATTCTGGGGAAATCCAATGTGATAACAGACAAATTGAGCATGTCCATTCTCATGCCTGATGAATGGTCCCTCAGCTGAAAGGTAGCAGAGGACATTTTCTGCAGATGGGGCCAGCCTTGCTGCAGCCTTTTTGCTTCTTCCCTAAACAACAAATGTAGCAACTACTTTGCCCTGATCCTCCCACAGGGGGAGTTCCCAAGGGATGCTCTCACTCATGATTCACCACCCAGTCTACTTTATGCCTTTCTCCAACTTCCCCCGATCTCCAAGTTCATTCAGAAAGCAAGCAGGTTGAAAAGAACAGTAATTGTCATTTCCCCATTCTGGCCTTGTCAGATTTGGTTTCCCTTTCTCTGGCCTCATCTCCAGAAGAAGCCCTGGATTTTGAAAAGCTTTCCAGAGCTGCCATTACAACCGACAGGAATGATTCATCCCAACCTCCACATTCTCAGTCTGACGACTTGGTTCTAACAGTTTCATTAATTGCCAAACAACCTATGCTCTTCTCGCCAGTCAAACATATTTTGTCTTCTCGTAAATTGTTTGCTCAAAAACTGTACTAAAGTAAATGGAAGAGATTTGTAATTTGGGCTCAACAGCGTAATGTAGATCCAGTTACAGCCCCTGTTCACCTTATCTTTGATTGTCTAGCTCACCTTTTTAATGAATGAGCATTTGCCTCCACAGTCAAAGTTCAGTTAGCGGCTGTTTCAGTTTTTCATGTTGGAGAGGATAACTTGTCACTAATTTCCCACAAACTTTGCAAAGCCTTCTTAAAAGGCACTCTGTTGTTAAAAATCTCCTCACAGGGATCCTTTTCCCCATGGGACATCAATTTAGTACTACGTTCTATTGTACAATCACCCTTTGAACCCGCAGCCACCTGTGATATTGTTTCTTTCCTGGAAAACTGTCTTTCTAGTAGCAATCACATCGGCAAGGAGAATTTCAGAGATACAAGCCATATGCTCGCATTCTCTTTATCCAGTTTTTCACAAAGACAGAGTCTCAATGTGTACCAATCCCTCCTTTCTTCCTAAAGTTGTTTCCCAAACCAGTATCAACCAAACTATTAATTTTCCTGTCTTCCTTCCTAACTTCAGCAACAAGGGTGAATATGTTCTACACTTATTAGATGTACATAGACAATTGCGATTCTACCTACTTAGAACCAAAGAGTTTTGCAAGACATACCAATTATTTATTGCTTTTGCTGGCCCTAAGAAATGCTCATCAGTGTCCAAGGTTACCTTATCAAGATGACTTTCTGGTTGCATTTCCTTCGTTTGCACCTCAAAAGGTATTAATCTTTCCCAGCCCATTCAAGCTCACTCCATTAGGGCCATGGCCTCATCTGCTGTTTTTCAAACTAACACTTCTGTGGATGACATTTGTCCAACAGCTACATGGTCTAACCAGCATATGTTTACCTTCCAGTATAAGTTGGACATGGTCTCCCAGGGAAGGGCCTCCTTTGGTTCAATGGTTCTGAGAAACATTCTCCCTGGAGTCCGCCCAGGATGTAGGAAGCTGGAGACTCTCTTCCATCTGTGAGGAGATGAAAAAATTGACAATATCAGATAAAGAAGTTAATGTACTCACCATAACGTTCCATCTGCAGAAAGGTAATTTTACCATTTATAATTTCACACCTTACCAGATTGAACCTAGTGTAGTTGAGTTGTTAGCAAAAGGACTTTCTTTTGTACCTACAAAAAACATGGATTTTGTACATACAGTTTTGGACTTTAAACAATATATTAAGAAATTAAACCTGCAAGTTTTGTTTAAAGGAGAACAAACTAGTGTATTGGAATGTCATATTCCCAGCACCTTTAATCCTATTAGTCACCCCTTGTTAGCAACATTCGAGAAAATTTGTGAAATAGACTTTAGGAAGTTATATACAGAGAAAAGGATCCAGGTTAAAAATGTAGGGAAGAATGACTGAGTTGCCTTTATTGAATTTTGTCATCTACCCATTAAAACATTTAAACCCGATAAAGGTGGTGGACTAGTTGTTATGGGGCATGATTGGTATACCCAAAAGATGGATTCCTTGTGGAACACTGACACATATATTAAAGTTAGTTTAAATGAATTTAATACAGTTTACAGGAGAATTAAAGAACATTTAAATGACTTGTTCATTGAACAACTCTTAGATTTATCTATTTTGAACTGTTTAACTATGTCAGCTCCAAGGACTCCATCTTTATTTGGGTTACCAAAAATTCACAAATCCCTATCAGATCCACCTATGAGGCCTTTAGTCTATGCCCGCCAGAGTGTAACTTACCCTTTAGCTAAAGTAATTGATAACATTTTGAAAATATACCTTATAAGTGAGGAACAGAGATGTAAAGACTCATGGTCATGCTTAAGTAAGTTAAAATCATTAGTATTGGAGGGCAGTTTCAACTTTTTAACCATAGATGTTAGGAACTTGTATACGTCCATCCCTCAAGACGACGGTATTGATTTTGTCCTTCGATTTTTGCACATGAAAGGAGCTCTTGAAAGAGAGATTAAGTTAGTGAACATTCTACTGAACATTGTTCTAACAAACAACTATTTCATTTTTGATGACCAACTATATGTACGAAAAATTGGGGTGGTGATGGGGTCCCCATGTGGGGCCAGCTTTGCAAATTCAGTAATGGCTCTATGGGAAAGAGAATGCATTTTTTCCCACAGTCATCTAAAAGGCAAAATTCTTTTCTGCACAAGTTTTTTAGATGATATCCTAATTTTGTAGAAAGGGAACTTGGAGGAAGCGGAAGGGTTTGTGGAACATCTAAATCATACGACTACATTTCTAAGTTTTACATACACATTCAATACAGAATCCATAGTATACTTAAGACACTGAAGTGTTTAAGGACTCATCCAGGAGGGATTAGCAGCTAGGATCTTTAGGAAAGATACGTTTTCAAATACTTATTTACATTTCAGTAGTTCCCACATTTGCCACCAGAAGAAATCTGTAATAAAAGGACAATTGGTCCGAGCGGCAAGGATGGTAACCATTGAAAGTAAATTTATAACAGAATGTAATAAGATAGCTGAGATGTTTTTAGCTAGAGGCTATCCAATGGAACTTGTGAATGAAATGATGGAAGAAGTGACCTATGAAAGAACTAATGGTTTTTATATTCCACTATTACAAGGTAGACCTTTATTACATAATAAGTTAAATAGTATTCGGGAAGCTAATAGGTCTCTGTTGTCATTTATTCTAACTTATGGTCCCGAGAGTGGACACATTCTTTCAATCATTAAGAAAAACTGGGACCTGTTAAGCAATAACTTGGAATTACGTACTTTGTTAGGTCCACAACCCTCTTTTACTTTTAAGAAAGGTATGAATTTGAAACATTTCATAGAAATGAAACAACACAAGGTCATTAAGACTCCTGGAATGAGTAAATGTGAATCCTGTACGTTTTGTAAATATATGAGTATAGGGTGCTCATTCAATATCAGGGATTGTAGTTATAAGACTTTGTCAGGTAAATATAATTGTAACACTACTTATGTGGTGTATCTTGCTCAGTGCATCTTATGTCCCGCTTTCTACATTGGAAAAACTGATTGTAGACTGCGGGAGCGAGTGTACGAGCATCTTTACAATATTAAGAAAGGCAAAGTGGAAAATGCTTTAGCCGCCCATATTAAAATTAACCCCACACCCAGTTTTAGGTTTAGAGTAATTGACCATATAGCTGGAGAGGTTAGGGGTGGTCCTAGATCTTTACTATTAGAAAAAAGAGAATTGATATGGCAGATTGGTTTACATGCCTGTCATTTTCTTGGCAGTAATGATAGTTGCTCTATTCAGTGTTTATTAAAACTGAAAAGTTTATTTAGATAATTAACTAGTATAAGTAATCTTTGCATATGTTTTGCGATCTTGTTCTTAGTAGTACATTGCATGGTAACAGCTAACCCAGTGTCTTACATAGATTAGTCATTCAATTTTTTTGGAGCTAGGTCTAAATTTCTACAGTGTAAATAATATTAGGTATAAGGTGATTTGTGTATATTTGAAATAAATTAATTTATTAAAAATTAATTTAGGTATTTTGGAGTGTTTAGATTATTGAAATTATGTATGAAAGTTATACATTTAAGTAATTTTATGCTTGAATTTGTGGAACACCAGCTGTTGATTACATTCCTAGTGAGTGTATTCATCTAATTTTAATGTTGTACAAGTTGTTTTAAATGAATGAAGTGTAGAAGTCAGGGACTGTATTTGGTGGATTAATTAACTAATTAATTGTTTAATTAGGGGGTAGAGGGAAGTGCAAATTAATATATATATATATATATATATATATATATATATATATATATATATATATATATATATGGATCAGTGTCATTTCGCCAAAAAGCCATTTCACCGAAAATTGCCGACATAGGGTCTAAATCGCTGAAAATAGTACTGACAGTGTATCTGCCCTTTTCCCCACTGTAGTGCGATCTTGGAGTGAGACTATTAAAGCAGGGGGGGTGGGGGGCACAGCCCCCCACCCAGTGCAGTTTAATATTGTCTAGTATTGTTGTCTATTGAGCAGTCCCTATTAAAAGGGTTAGTAAGTAGTTTATAACCTGAGTAGGTGGGGGCTACGCCCCCCCACACCCCCTGTTTTATTTATTTATTTATGTGACATTTGTTAACTGGGTTGGTCCAGCTGGGCATGAGCCCGTTTTCAGTGGAGACCCAAAGAGAAAAGCTCCAATTACAAAAACAATTAGGATAAGATAGGTAACAAAATATAGAAAGTACCATAACCAGTTATAACTCCATAACATATTAATACAAATTATGACTCAAACATATTCAAATTACAGCAAGAGGGTTTTCTCAAAGAAATGAGTATATGAACCCCTAATGTGTTTTTTTTATGTACAAAAACAAGTTATATACAAGTGATCAAATAAGAGATATACAAGTGAATCAGAATTCATTGCATAACCTTTGTAAGAAGGTATTGGTGCTTTCAGGAGTTCAGAGGAAAGGAGCATCATTTGTATAAAGGGGACATATCAGGTAGGTTCTAAGCATAGACATGATTTAGTGTTGAGAAGATAATGTTTGAGTTCCTTTTTAAAGTGTGCAGGGTGTATGATGGAGCGGATGTTCAGAGGAAGTTTGTTGCAAGTGTGGGCTATAGAGCAGTTACATTGCGTTTGCCTGTGTTCTTCTTTGGATGGTCTACATTCAGAAGTTGTTGGTTAGAGGTGCGGAGGGTTCTAGAAGGAGTATAGGTAGATACAAGAGTAGTGAGAGCTGGACAGGATGAAGGCCTGTATGGAATGGAGTGAGTAACTTGAAATTGCGAAAGTAGCAGTAGTTGAGGGAATTCGAACCATTGTAATGAGTTCAGGGCAAGGCAGTGATGGGAGTTGTAGGGGGAGTTAGTAATGAATCTTGCAATTTTATGGTTAGTTTGTTGCAGTTTGTTCATGGTAGTAGCTTGTATATTGGTTAGTATTGGGGCTGCTTAGAGAAGTGTGGGCAGGAGGAAGGACTGAGCTAGGGAGAGTCTAGCATTTGGAGTAAGAAATCTTTTGTTACGATAGAGCAAGCCAAGTTTCTGGTGTTTTTTTTTTATTCCTTCCAGTAATTGTAAGTTAAATTTGAGCTCATCATCTATAATGACACCTAACAGTTTAGTGTGTGGTTCAGGTTTTATGATTGTGTTGTTAGAGGATGTTATGGTAAATGTAGATTTCTGATTGGAAAAAGAGCGGGGGAGAAAGAGCAGGAGCTTGGTCTTCTTAACAGGTTTTATGATTGTGTTGTTAGAGGATGTTATGGTAAATGTAGATCTGTGATTGGAAAAAGAGTGGGGGAGAAAGAGCAGGAGCTTGGTCTTCTTAGGGTTAAGGATAAGCAGATTGTCAGATAGCCATTTCTCTGTGGATAGAAAGGAGTTTTGAGTAAGGGTGAGAAGGTCTGTGATACTACTGGAGATTGAGATGAGTGTAGAGTCATCTGCATATTGTATAAGAGAAGATTGTCTGCAAGAGGTGAATAGTTCATTTGTAAAGATATTAAATAAGAGGGGACCCAAGATAGAGCCTTGAGGAACACCTGTTGGAACAGATATAAAGGGAGAGCAGGAGGAGAGCCATTTGACAGATTGCTGCCTACCTGAGATATAGCTGGAGAACCAAGCAAGGGGGGAAGAAGACAGGTTGAGGTTAGATAATTTAGAAAGTAGTATAAGGTGAGAGACTGTGTCAAAGGCTTTGAAAAGGTCGAGGAAGAGGCAGGATATTAGCTGATTGTTATCAAGGGCATTGGCTATGGTATGAGTGAAAGAGAGGAGGGCGGTGGATGTGCTGTGGTGGGGACGGAAACCATGCTGAGTGGGAGTGAGATGGTTGTGTTGGAGGAGATGGTTGCGAAGTTGTGAATGTATGCATTTTTCGAGCAACTTGAAGATGGGAGAAAGAATAGCAATGGGATGATAGTTAGATGGATCAGTGGAGTTGCCACCTTTAGCAGTGGAATAGTATAGAAGGATTTCCAGATAGTAGGAACTGTAGCCTCTTGTATAGATCTGTTAATAGTAATTGATATAGGATAAGCTATAGATTCAGCAGTGAGTTTGAGAAATGTAGGAGGTAGGTTATCGGTAGAGGGAGAGCATGGTTTAAGCTTAAGAAGAAGGGATTTGATGTAGGAAGTTGACACAGGTTTAAATGAGAAGAGATTCTGGCTATGAGGGTTGTTGGTAGTAGTGATAGTTTCAGCATTAGTATTTGAGGGTGTAAGGTTTTGGATAGTGTCAATGAAGTGTTTGTTGAGTAGGGTAGCAATTTCAGAAGGAGATTTGTTGGGGTAGGGTGAGGGGCCAGAAGGCTTGCCAGGGTAAAGTATTTTGTTAAGAGTAGTCCAGAAGTTGTGCGAGTTGGACCTGTTGTCTGGTTGAGGAGAGTCGTAGTAAGAGGTCTTGTCTTTGGTAAACAATTTCTTAACTAGGTTACATAATGTTTTGTATTTAAGTAGATAGGGAGTATGCCTGGTTTTAAGCCATAATTTACAGGTGCTATCCCTGGTATGCATTAGTGCTCTAGTATCTTTAGAGAGCCATGGAGCATGGTTTGATTTAATTCTGATTTTCCTGGAGGGAGCAAGGGAATTAAGAGTATCTAGGAAAATGTTGTTGAATTTAATGATAGCATCATCAAGAGGGATATGTTTAAGGATGGACCAATCAATACTGCATAGCATGGAATTAAACTGGGTGTTATTGAAGTTAGAGAGCTTACGGCAATCTCTAAATAGATGTGGTTTGTGTGTCTGGGAGGTGTGTCTAAGGATAGAGGTGGGGAGGTGATCACTTAAGGAGTCAGGTAGGGTACATGGGCTATGGTAGAGGTGAGGAGAGTTGGTGAGTATCCAGTCAATGGTGGAGCTGGAAGATAAGTCTTTATTGAAATGGGTGGGGGATGCAATTACTTGATGGAAACCATGTAAGTTGATGCTGGATTGTGGTGAGTCAGTAGTAAGTTTGGACCAGTCTATATTGTCATCACCAAGAATGAGGGTTTCATAGTCTAAGTTGTGACTAAACCAGGATAGGATGTTTTCTAGGGTGGGTATATTATTCCCAGGGAGGATGTAGATAGAAGTGACAGCAAATTTCTTGTGAGGGTTGAGATGGCAGTTTAGGATGAGAAGTTCAGCAGGATAGAAATTGGGGATGGGGATAGTGATAGGAGACAGGTTTAGGCTGTCTGAGTAGAGTATGGCTACACCGCCAACTTTTTTAGGGGATCTGTCAGCACATCAGATGTTGAAATCTGGTGGCAGTATTTCACTGTTAGTGATATGGGACTTGAGCCATGTTTCGGACAAGGCAAGGATGTTAGGGTTGGTATGGGCTATCCAGGAATGTAGTTCTGAGATCTTGTTTGTTAGACTTTGAATATTTATAGAATATATGGACAGATGTTTATGTGCAGGTGTTTGTTGTAAGTCAGTATGGGTAAGGTTAGGGGTGAGAGCAGAAGGGGTGGGATTGGAGGAATGATGAAGTAACTGAGGGCCTGGGTTAGGGTGGATGTCACCAGATAGTAGAAGTTTATTTGTAAGGTGAGTGAGTGGAGTATAAGCTAAGTGAAGAAAGACGAGTTTAGGTTTGAGGGTACTTGTATGATTGGAAAGGAGGTTAAATTTGTGAAACATAGAGGAGGAGATAATAAAAAGTGATGGGGAGATAGCCGAGTAGGAAGTAATGAAGAGGTTAGTGTGGGATGTAGAGGTGGGGGAACCTTTAAGTGGGTTGGGGAGGTATGAGTGAAATGAGGTTAAGGCTGATATTTAAAAAGTAGTGGAATGGCAAAAGAAAGGAAGATATGCATTGTTGGGGGATGAAAGAGAGTTAGTATAGGGACTAAAACTGAAGTGGAGGAAGGAAGTGAGGTGAGTTGGGGAGGAGTTCTGGCAAGAGGTGTCTTGTGAGAGGCTGGGCTGGCAGGAAGGGGAGGGATGGAAGTGAGGCGAATGGGGGAGGAGTACTGGTAGGAAGTGTGTTGTGAGAGGCTGAGCAGGCAGGAAGAGGAGGGAATGGAGGGTATAAGTGTAATTGATGTAGGGGTGGGTGGGAATGGGGGTAAGGTAGGGTAGCAAAGACAGCCCAAGCTTAGCGAGGGCGAACGGAGCGGGGCATGCACCCCTAGAAAACTAAGCTACTAGAAACAATCAGGAAAGCCAGGGAATTTAGACAAAGTAAGAGTAAAAGAAGGCAGGAAGGACAGAGGTGCAGGGAGAAAGAGACAGGATAGGTCAGTAGTGATGTACAGCAGGAGGAAAGCCAGGGAAGTTGGACAAAGTAAGAGTAAAGGAAGGCAGGAAGGACAGTGGTGCAGGGAGAAAGAGCCAGGATAGGTCAGTAGTGATGTACAGTAGAAGTTTAGAGTACCAAACCAGGGGCCAGGCACCCAAAGTAGAGGAGTGCAGATGAAGGGAAGGGGGGCCAAAGATATGTGCAGAGGAAAGGCACTGTTGTCAGAGAGCTGGAGAGGGCTGTTTGATTGATTCAGGGAGAGAGAGAGAGGGATATAGAGAAAAGAGGCAGACACCAAGGAGCAGTCCAGAGAAGGTGCTAGCTTACAGCCAGGACAGGAGAAGCAGTACAGGTATTAAATACAGTATATATTTCACTTGGCTACACATACATAAAGTATCTCCAGGTATTCTTTAGGGGAAATACCCATGTAGGGGAAATTGATTGTAGGGTGATCATGCTGGGTCACCACAGGGTTAGGATACTGCAGAGACGGTTTGCTATACTAGAAAAAAAAATAAGAAGAGAGAAAGATAGGGGTTAGGGGTATTGAAAGAGCAGACAATGGTAGGTACATACAAGTGAAATAAGTTAACCAGTTGATGCAAATGGGGGTGGTGGAGTAGGTCAGTTTGTGTGAGTAAGTATATAGTAAATGGGGGTGGGGGAGTAGGTCAGTTTGTGTGAGTGAGGGCAGCAGGTAAGACAGATATGTGAGTGGGGAGGCTAGAGCAAGCAGTGTACTCAGGGTGTGCTGGGTGTAAGGGAGAGGGGCTGTTATGTGTCAAGGGTGGAGAGGTGGAGGTACGTAGTGAGTATAGGGGATGAGTGAGAACCCTAAGGGGAAGACTATGGAGTGCTTCAGGTAATTAACAGTACTAGAGAGTACTAAGCGGTGGCAATTTTAGCAAATAATCATAAGTAGGCATCTACTACAGCTGTGAGTAATGGTAAACAGCAGAATACAGATAATATAACATTCACAGCAAAATCAGCAATGTCATATAGATAATAAATAAGCAGAGGTACAACTGTGAATAAGAAAAAAATACATACAGTCCTAAGCATTCACAGATAAGCAGCTAGGTATATGACAAGGTTGTTATCAAATTACTGCACACTAATACATGTGTGCAGTTTACAGAAAAATAAAAACACATTTCAGACACAGACACACTAAAATAAACAGCGGAAAGTTGAAGCTACGGAAAGTAAAATGCTTTTGAATCCCACTATAGGCAAGGAAACAACCCCATAGTAATAAGATAACAAGAGCAACACTCAGGAGGAATTGAACAAAGCACTAAAGGTCATTCGATAAGGCAGTAAAGCCACACACATGGGAAAGATAGACACTTCAGCACAAGAAGAGACCCACAGTAAAGTGTATCCCCAAAACCACGCTAGGCTGCCTGGTTTTCCTTGTATTTCTTGAAACTCAGAGTACAGAGACCCAGGAGAAGCAGCTACTACGTAGGGAAAATACTCAACAGTAAAAACATTCCAACAAAACCACACCAGGCGGCGTTAAGTTTGACCTGCTTACATTTAACCCAGGATTAGTAACTTCTAGATAGGGAAAATACCCAACATTAGTTTTCCCAACAATAGAGCAAGTCCACCAAAAACCACGCTGTGCAGCCTTTGTACTATGTGAATATCTTTAAAACCAGGATTCAGGGGATCCAGAGACCCAGTAGGAGCAGCAGTTAGATAGGGGCAAATAACGGAGAGTAAAGCATTTCTGCAGGGTCACGCTAGGCAGCCTTTATTAACTTCATTAAACCCCAAAAGCCAGAGCCATAGAACAGCACGTACAATGTATAGTTATATAGTAATGTAGTAAAAGATACACACAAGGTAGTGACGGTCTGCTCTCTGGCAAATTAATTATCAAATCCTCTACCACCTCTAAATAAAATAAAAGACACAGGAGAAAGACGGTAACTAGTTTGAGACCAACACAATGACATACATAGCAGAGATAAAGTTAATGTAAGTAGGCATACATTCTATTACAAACATTTACAGTTCGGTCTAGCAAAAATGCCGTATACTATGCAGGCATACACATCTCTCCGGTAGCTCAAGTAAAAGTCTAGCAGTCAGAAAATGTAGGGGGAAAAGACCCCGCAATTCTATAGTAGCTGAATTAATGTTTTAACAGATTGGCTTAAAGAACGTCGATAAACATGAGCATAGACCAGGTTCACAATCGGTCTCACATGTCAACAATATAAGGTTTAATTCAATAATAATGCTCGCCTTGTTAGGCTGTTGCATGGCTCAGGACCACAGGCTGGTGAAGGAGGATGTATGGGATAGCGTAAAGATGGCACAAGAGAAAAATGCACGGAAAGATGCAAGTGCGCAAAGGATGATGGGAAACAGTTACAGGAGCAATAAGGTGGAGAATAGCAGTGCAGCTATTAGCAGCAGAGTAATAGAGTAGGTACCAGTAGGGATAGGGAGGAAAAAAGATTAGAGCCAAAACAGAAAAAAAAGAGAACAGCAAGAAAGGAAGAAGAGGCGCAGTCAGATAGGGGAAGAGGCTTGTGTCTATTTAGGACAGAGAAACTGGAGGGAACAGGGCGGCATGCACCCCTAGAAAACTAAGCTACTAGAAACAATCAGGAAAGCCAGGGAAGTTAGACAAAGTAAGAGTAAAAGAAGGCAGGAAGGACAGAGGTGCAGGGAGAAAGAGACAGGATAGGTCAGTAGTGATGTACAGCAGAAGTTTAGAGTACCAAACCAGGGGCCAGGCACCCAAAGTAGAGGAGTGCAGATGAAGGGAGGCGGACCTAAGATATGTGCAGAGGAAAGGCACTGTTGTCAGAGAGCTGGAGAGGGCTGGTAGATTGATTCAGGGAAAGAGAGAGAGGGATATAGAGAAAAGCGGCAGAACCCCCCACCCCCTACTTTAATATTCTCACTCTAAGATCACACTACAGTGGGGGAAAAGGGCAGATTCGGTGAAATGTCATAGACCCATATATATATATATATATATATATATATATATATATATATATATATATATATATATATATTAAACTGCTTTTGTGCCTGCTGTTTTTGTCTGAAGAAGTCTGGTCATAGAACCAGATGAAAAGTGCATAACTTTACAGTGTGGCACTGTGGTTTGTCCATCCTTTATCAATTTTAATTAATGAGCTGAATAACTGAAGAGTTCATTGGTGTTTGAGGTGCTTTGTCCTGCATTTTTTGTTCTATCTGCATTGTCGATTTTTTTCATCTCCTCACATTCCCTCCTTCCAGCTCCCGACCTTGGTTGAATGAGAAGTTTCTACAATCAGGACATGTATTTCTATCACTGCCTCTGGACAACTAACCTGTTCAGTCATCTTTCACTCTTTACTCTTTATTCCTGTGTTTATTGCCAGTGTGTATTATGGCAAACAAGATCTGAGGGAACAGAGAGAGAAGCATTGTGGGTAAGGGGAGTGTCCAAGAACTTGTTTGGTTGCCACAAGCTTAGTAATGGTTGAGTCGGATCCGAGGATCAGATACATAACCTAACTCTGAGGAGAGATGAAAAAATAGACAATACAGATGGAACGTTTTGGTGAGTGTCACAAAATGTGAAGGCTGCTAGCCTAGCTAGATAGAATTTTCTAAGTAATTCTAGGTCATTTTAAATATTAATATGATCCACAGGCTTGTTTTACAAATGTAAGAAAACTGTTATGGCTGTGCTTCAAAAATGTAGCCACAGTGCACCCTGCTGGGAAAACAGCAGAAATGTGTATAAATTCTATGTCTATGTAATGTATGTTTTCATGGTAGAAAACTGGGACATAAAGAGTTAACTTGCAAACTCTAAGAAAATAAGCTGATAAATAAGGAATTTTTACAACGGTGTGTGATCTCAAGCTAAGAGACAGGATGTTTAGGATAGAAAACTTCTTTCTATTGTCTTAAGACAGAGATAATTACTAAGTTTCATATGTAAAGTGTATTTTATTGCTGTGACTTCCTGGCAGCTGCGGATCACAAAGAAATGTTAAATTTTAAGTTCTGTGAGCCTGGAAAACTTAAGCAGAAGTGACAAGAATTATGTAATCGGAAATGACTCAGCAGCGATGTGTATTATCAATTTAAGAACTATCTCAAGAGAAAGAGATTGTATTTGTCTTCAGACCTGTTAGTGACTCACTAGCACTGTGCCTTGCACTTTAAGTACGTTATTTAGAACAGTGATTTCTCTTAGAGATTGATAGAAATAGCAAGATTAGTCTAGCTGTTTTCTATATTTGTTGGACTGTACTAAAATATTGTTTTAAAGTATTTCCTGTGATTTCTGAACTCTCTTTTGCCACTGTGTTGAATCAATTAGTATCGTCATGTGTTATTATTTATTATTAATTTTTTTAAACCTTTTAACTGTGGCTGTTTTATGCAGAGATAATTTAAGCTCTTAGAGTACTTGCATGTATTTGGTGATTCTGTACAAGCAACTCCTAAATAGCCTTCAAGACTCTGTCACACTTACCAATTGGATAATAATAACATTGCACAGTAGAATTGGATACCCTTTGGTAAGGGCTTTTATAGTAGCTGATAAGGGTGTTTGATGGCAGGTGGTACTACTGTATAGTCTGTGTAGAAATGGGCAGAGCTGAAGAATCTGTGTTAGCCTTCCCCAGGAGTGTCTTTGTGTTTGTATATAAGCCAAATCTCAAAGTGTGTGTGTCAGCTACTTAGGCAGGTACACGAAGCACTGGTTGGACAGAGAGGGTACTGGAGGTTTTGGCTTGACTACTCGGCTGAGATCTGAACCTTATAGCTGTGCCAGTGGGAAGTCTTGGAATCTGGAGAGAAAGGAAGACACCAGCCTCAGACTGACCGTGACCTCTGTGTGCTCTTAAGGCAAATTGTACTTTACTGTGTATGTACTTGTTATCCTCCCAATGTAGACGTCCCTTACTGTTGCTAGTGGTGAGGATTGAGGCCCCTTGATTACTGGGCCAGTACACGGGCATCACATTGTTTGGCAGTGGTGGGATATTAATTGGTTAATAGTGGTGAGTTAGCCACATCACATATTAATTGGCTTGTAGTGGTGTGGATAGTGAATTCCTGTAACTTGTGTACAGTGATCACTGACTGTGTTTTTATACTTTAAATCAGCCACGCAGTGAACATTCAGAGTTCAGATCACAATTGTTTTATTTCTTTTGTTAGCTTAGTTAGTCAGGGAGAGCAGGCAAGAATGTCTACAGAGGAGTATGGCAAGCTGACAAGGAGTCAGTTGGCTGAGATGTGCCAGGCTAAAGGACTGGTGCATGGAAACCTGACTAAAGCAGACATTATTGCAGATTTAGTCACAGCTGTATCAGAGAATAGCAACCAGGAGGACGATTAGACTGGCCGTGGAGATGTACAACACTCAGAGAATGGACATCTTAACCTTTCTACAGAGGACTTAAAAATCCATCTGGAGCTAAAGAGACTTGAGTTGGAGGCCAAGTGTTTGGAAACAGAAGCAGCAGGGAGACTGAAACATCTACAGGCTGAGGAGAATGAGAAACTGCTACACATGGAAGCTAAGGAGGAGGAGAGGCAGGGGCAAAATGAAAACGAGATGCTTACTCTTCGCCACAGTTATGGAGGTAATGGGAAGGGAGTAACCGAACCCCAGAAGCAACAAAGGTCTGTAAATTTCTTCCAGAGTTTACAGAGGGGATCATTTTGATAGCTTCATTCATATGTTTGAGAGGGTATGTAAACAGTACAATGTTGACCAAGGGCTCTGGGTACAGTTTCTGACCCCCTTACTGCATGGTAAAGCTATAAATGTTCTGTCCAAACTATCTGATGTTAACTTTTTAAACTATAATGTTGTAAAGAACTGTTCGCTAGAATTTTTTAAGGTAACACCTGAAGCTTATAGGAAAAGATTTTGAGCATAGACTCAAGGCAGATGAAAGTGTGTTTGAATATATTGCTGAACTGAGCACTTATTTTCATAGGTGGGTTGAGTGGATGTCAGGTCACCACTTTTGAAGGGCTGGCAGACCTTTTGGTGAGGGAACAAGCCCTTAGCACTTTGCCTTAGGACATGAGGATCTGGTTAGCTGATAGACAATGCTCTACTGCAGATGAGTTGGGGAAGAAGGGAGACCAATATCTAGCAAGCAGGGCATCCCTGCACAGGAAAGGGACACACTGTGCTGCTCATGGGTCTAAGGGAACCCATGGTGGGCAGCCCAGACTGCCCCAACAGAATCTGGCAGTAGCAGGGGAAGCCACTAGTCCAGATACATGTCTAGGACCTAGGGTTAAATGTTCTGAATGCAATCATTGGGGTCATGTGGCATTTAGATATCCACAGAGGCAAAGTGGGGATCAAAAGGTGAGAGAGCCAGAAAGCAAGAATGACAAAATGCCAATAGTAGGTTGTCTTGAGACAACAGAGGTACCAAACTACCATCCTGCAGATGTCCTGATAGGGAAGGATTTTGATGAGGCAGTACCACGTGTTTATGCAGTTACATGCAGTCAGGCTTGGAGACAAGCATGTGGGTCTGGTAGCCTGGGGGAGACCCAGACAGACTGCACACTTGCAGCTAGGACTGGTGAGGTGGTTACTTCAGGGAGCCACAGCTGCTTGTGGGTACTGATGTTCCCTTGGACAGAGTGACTGCAAGGGCAGAAGTGAGTAGTAGTACCCAGGCTGACAGTGAGGCACTGCTGTCAGAGGATACCAGACTTCCTGTGGAAGGGGAGCTGGGAAGGGTTACAAAGAGAGAGTTGAGATAGGCTCAGCTATCAGACCGTACATTGCAATGCCTGAGGAGGGTAGTTGGTGAAGCACCTGATTCTAAAGGGAACGGGGATTCTGTATACTGGGGCAAAGGATTACTGTATATTGAGTGGACCCCTGCGGGAGGGCTAGAGGGTGAGAGAATACAGCAGTTGGTAGTGCCTAGAGCCTACCGCCTGTTACGTCTAGCCATAGCCCATGATATTCCCTTTGCAAGTCATATGGGCATAAAACGTACAAGGAGATGTATTATGCAGAACTTCTATTGGCCTGGAATTTCCAGAGATGTAACAGGGTACTGCAGGACCTGTGGGCAGTGCCAAAAGGTAGGCAAGCCAGGAGACAAGATGAAAGCTCCTTTGATGCCTTTCTTGTGATTGAGGAGCCATTTCAGTGGGTAACTATAGATACTGTGGGGCCTCTGAGTACTCCAAGCTCCACAGGGAAAAAGTATATCCTTGTGGTAGTAGATTATGCTACAATATACCCTGAGGCAGTGGCTTTGTTCTCCATTGAGGCAGAAAGGTGGCAAATCCTTTGTTAGAGATTTTCAGCAGGGTAGGTTTCCCAAAAGAAATACTGACTGACAGAGGTGCCAATTGCATGTCAGACCTGCTGGCTTGTCTGTGGAAGTACTGTCAGGTGAAGCACCTAAAGACCACCCCTTACCATCCCCAGACTAATGGTCTTGTTGAGAGGTTAAACTCTACACTCAAGTCCATGCTACAGGCATGTGCAGACCAGTTTAAGAGGGAGTGGGACAAATATCTGCCTCATCTGTTGTTTGCTTACAGAGAGGCTCCCCAGGAATCCACAGTTTTTTTTACCCTTTAAGTTGTTGTATGGGCATAGGGTGAGAGGGCCTCTAGATTTAATTTGAGATGAGTGGGAGGGTGAGTGTGAATCTCACAAGGAGTCTGTTGTGGCATACGTCCTAATCTTCAGGACAAGGCTTAGGGAGCTCATGGGCTAGGTCCAGAAGAACCTGTCAGGAGCCCAACAGCAGAAAAAGGTCTGGTATTACAGGAATGCTCGAGTGCAAGAGTATGCTGTGGGACAGCAGTGTATGGTTCTCATTCCTGTCAGACATAATAAGGTGCAAGCAGCTTGGTAGGGGACCCTTCAAAGTGGTAAGGAAGGTCAGTGATGTTAACTACATGGTAAACCTGCTAGCCAGGAGGCAGGGGCACAAATTGTACCAGGTTAACATGATGAAACCTTACCATGATAGGGAGGTCCTTATGCTGAGTATTTGCAGTAGATTGCAGGAGGAGTCTGAGGGAGATCTGGTGACTGACCTCCTCAGTGAGGCTCGGATTGACACCTCAGTGTAAGGGGTAGCAATGTCCCAGCAGCTATCTCCTACCCAGGTTCGAGAAATCTGAGTAGTGTTACAGGAGTTTGTGGAAATGTTTACTGGGAAACCGGGGTGCACCCGGTGGATACAGGGCCCCAAAGGCCTATTAGGCAGGCCTCTTATATGGTGCCTGAGATAGTTAAACAGTCTCTGAGGGAGGAGATACAGGAGATGTTGAAACTAGGGGTAATTCAAGAGTCCAACAGTCCCTGGGCCTCCCCAGTGGTACTGGTGCTAAAGAAGGAAGGCAGCACCAGGTTCTGTGTGGACTACAGGAAATTAAATAGTCAGAGTCAGATGCTTACCCCATGCCAGGGACAGATGAAGCCCTAGAGCAGCTGGGTTGGGCTAAGTATCTTACCACCGTTGATCTTACCAAGGGTTACTGGCAGGTGCTCTTGACTCCCAGTGCTAGAGGGAGGTCATCTTTTGTGATTTGTTTAGGCTTGTATGAGCTCACAAAAATGCCTTTTGGGATGAAAAATGCCCCAGCAACTTTCCAGAGGCTGGTAGATCATATCCTAGCAGGAGCAGGAAATTTGGCCCTTGCTTACCTAGATGATATTGCCATCTACAGGCATTCCCAGCAAGAGCACCTTCAGCATGTCAGGGAGGTGCTGGGCAAGCTACAGAGGGCAGGGTTTCCCATTAAGCCCAGCAAATGTCAGGTGGGTATGGAAGAGTTCTCCTACCTGGGACATATTCTGAGGAGTGGTAACATCAGGCCAGAATCTGCCAAAGTGGAAGCCATTCAGGCATTGCCTGCACTAGTTACCAAAAAGCAGGTGAGGGCATTTTTAGGGACAGCAGGGTACTACAGAAAGTTTGTCCCCAGTTATAGTATCATAGCTGCTCCCCTCACAAATCTAACAAGGAAAAACAGGCCAGATAGGATAGTATGGACCACAGCATGTGAGCAAGCATTCCAGAAGCTTAAAGAAGCTTTGGGAGGACCCCTTGTGTTAGCCAGTCCATATTACAGCAAAGAATTTGTTATGCCGGTGGATGCTTCGAACCATATGGTGGGGGCTGTACTTAGCCAGGTTTCTTCAGAGGAAGAAAAGCACCCAGTGGTTTATCTCTGCCGCAGGCTCCAACCCAAGGAGAAATGCTATGCAACTACAGAAAAGGAATGTCTAGCCATAGTGTGGCGACTACAGAAATTTCAGCCTTATCTGTATGGAAGGAAATTTACTGTAGTTACAAATCGCACTCCGCTAATATGGTTACATTGAGGCAGTCAGCAAAATGCCAAGCTGCTAAGATGGAGCCTAGGGTTGCAAGCATATATGTCAGTGCAGCACCGCAGTGAGGTTAGCAATGTCAATGCAGATGGGCAATCAAGACTGGGAATGGGGTAAGGTATACCCAGACAGACTTAACCCTCTCAAGCAACGTTTCTGAAGGGATACGTGAAAAACTAGCTTGAGTTCTCGGGGGGGGGGGGTCATAAAATGTGGAGGCTGCCAGCCTAGCTAGATCAAATTTTGTAAATAATTCTAGGTCATTGTAAATATTAATATGATTCACAGGCTTGTTTTACAAATGTCAGAAAACTGTTATGTGCTGAGCTTCAAAAATGTAACCACAGTGCACCCTGCTGGGAAAACAGCAGAAATGTGTATAAACTCTGTGCGGAAAACAACAGATGTGTATAAACTCTATGCCTATGTAATGTATGTTTTCATGGTAGAAAACTGGGATATACAGAGTTAACTTGCAAAGTCTAAGAAAATAAACTGATTAAGGAATTTTTACGACAATGTGTGATCTCAAGCTAAGAGGCAGGATGTCTAGGTTGGGAGCTTCTTTCTATTGTCTTAAGACAGAGATAATTACTAGGTTTCACATGTAAAGTGTCTTTTATTGCTGTGACCTCCTGGCATCTGCGGATCACAATGAAATGTTAAATATTAAGTTCTGTGAGCCTGGGAAACTTAAGCATAAGTGACAAGATTGATGTAATCTGAAATGACTCAGAAATAATGTGTATTATCAATTTAAGAACTATCTCAAGAGAAAGAGATTGTATTTGTCTTCAGACCTGTTAACAACTCACCAGCACCATGCCTTGCTCTGCCACTATGTTATTTAGAACAGTAATTTCTCTTAGAGATAGATAGAAATAGCAAGATTAGGCTAGCTGTTTTCTATATTTATGTCAGACTGTCCTATAATGTTGTTTTAAAATATTTCCTGTGATTTCTGAACTCTCTAATGTCACTGTGTTGAATTAATGAGTATTGTCTTGTTTTTATTATTTATTATTAAATATTTTATACCTTTTAACTCTGGCTGTTTTGTGTAGAGATAATTTAAGCTCCTAGAGTATTTGCATGTATTTGGCGATACTGTACAAGCCACTCCTAAATAGCCTTCAAGACTCAGTCACACTTACCAATTGACTAATACCATTGCACAGTAGAATTGGACACCCTTTGGTAAGGGCCTTTATAGTAGCTGATAAGGGTGGTTGGTGGCAGGTGGTAGCACTGTATAGTCTGGGCAGAAGGGGGCATAGCTGGAGAACCTGTACCAGCCTTCCCCAGGAGAGTCTTTGTGTTTGTATGTAAACCAGATCTCAAAGTGTGTGTGTGTGTGTGTGTGTGTGTGTGTGTGTGTGTGTGTGTGTGTGTGTGTGTGTGTGTGTGTGTGTGTGTGTCAGCTACTTGGGCAGGGACATGAAGCACTGGTTGGACAGAGAGGGTACTGGAGGTTTTGGCTTGACTACTCAGCTGAGATCTGTACCCTATAGCTGTGCCAGTGGGAAGTCTTATTGGGATCTGGAGAGGAAGGGAGAAACCAGGCCCAGACTGACTGTGACCTCTGTGTTCTCTTAAGGGAAATTGTACTTTACTGTGTGTGTACTTGTTATCCTCCCATTGTGGATGCCCCTTACTGTTGCTAGTGGTGAGGATTGAGGCCCCTTGATTACTGGGCCAGTGCACGGGCATCACAGTGCGTACATAGCTTCTTTTTTCCCTTTTCTGAGGTAACAAATTCATTAAATGCTTCTGTGACAGCTGCTTCTGAGATGATGATCCACATTTTAAAATGTGCTTAAGATACAGCTGACTCTTCCTCTAGGGTTTCTGCATCCAGATAATTTTTAAGTAGACTTGCTTGGCTTCAATCTCAAAATATTTCTTACGATGTTAGCTCTGAGACTTTAAATTCTCCCTTAGATAAAGAGACTCTGTCTGGCCCTTCCACTGCTGAGATGCTTAAGAAGTGTCATAAAAGAGGAAAACTGATTCAAGGAGTGACTCATTTTTTTAACCCTCCCATTTTCAGATCAAATAGTAGCTTCCCCTTCTCCTTGGCTTCCTTTTCCAATAAGCAGTTTAAGCAGCAAGGCGTTAACAAGCAGTGTTTTAAATAGCAATGGCAAGGAAGCTCAAAAAAGAATGGAAATGCCTCCAAAGGTCAGAATTAGTCCTCCCAGTCAGTATGACTATCCACCTTTTCAGGCTTCTCCAATGCTGGCAACCTTTCTGTCCCTAAGGCTTCTTCTTCCCTTTTGGCATCAGATTGTTTCAGACATTTGGGTTCTGCATGTAATCCAGTGGGGATACACTTGGCAAGGGGAAGACCTTGTGACTTTCCAGCAGATTCCCTCTGGCTCAGGGAACCAAATTCTTCTCTGTCCTCCCATTTTACATAACATGCTGTCTTAGGGAGTCATAAAGTCACTGCTGCTTAGTCTCCTAGACAAAGGTTATTATTCAAGACTTTTTCTTGTTTCCAGCCCAGAAGGATACTGGAGGCCAATGTTGGATCTGTCAAGATCCTGAAGTTGAAGATGCTGTCACTTCACTACTATATACTTTTGAGTCCTCATTTGACTTTTACAGTAAAGCTGGAGCTAAAAGACGTCTACCATCATATTCCCATTGTCAAGCATTTCAGGCATTAGATTTGTTGTGTCTGGCTTACATTATCAGTTCTTTCCTTTTTTTACCCTTTGGACTCTCTGCTTCACCAAGGGTATTCACAAAATGCCTAGCTCCAGTTATTGCTTACATACACACATTAAAACGAGAACCAGAGCAACAGTGACCAAAGAAGTAAAAATCCACAACCAAGGAAGTAGGAAGCCGCTCTTAATTGCAAACTAAAGAGTACTTTTAATAACAAAATTCACGAGTTGAAAGTTAATAATCATGGTCTTAATTGAAACAACTTGTTGACAAAGTGCTTTGGTGAATTAAAGGTATATAGTGAAAAATCAATTTTTTTTAAAAAATAAACAACAGATAAAAAATATATATATATATGTGTATATGAATGCTGTAAAACCAGGTTGTGAGTACAAGGCTTCACTGATAAGAATTTGAAAGTTAAGAATTAAAAATTAGAGATTAAAAATTAAGTAGCAATCATGTTGCATGTACCGAGTAAGTTACATGTAGCTAGGGATATTTTTATTATCGGAGTTCTTGTTTATGCACCATGACCCATGATGGACCATTTAATGGTGGGTGTTTTTGAATATACTGAGGACAATGAAATGCATAATTAAAAAGAATTCTAGAAGTCTTTCTTCATGCAAAATGTTAAGCGAATAAATTTCTTTAAAAATTAACACCATACTACCAGAGAAGGTGACAGTAATAAATTAATTAATTGTTGATAGACACTTATCAGTGACGTAGATGGAGACATAGTGGTAGAGATGGTTAAGGCTTAGAGGATTGCAGGACAATAGTTACCCACATGGGTTGGCTTAGTGTATGGGTAAGTTGTTATGTTGATAGACTTCAGCAGCAAGGCTATAACCTAGCTCTTCTTAGCTTCAAAACTGGTTTGATGCTGATGGTCCCATTGAGCCCAGGCGGTCTACCTGCATCCAGCCTCTGCTGCCATAGTAGTTCGCGGTAACCTAAGGTGGATTCCCAATCGCCCCCCCTTGCATCTGGTTCAACTTGCTCTAGAACTAGAAACTGAATGCTGAGCCCTGGGCAAGAAAGGGAATGTTTGAAAAAGGCATTTGTCTCTTTCTTTTTAGCCATGTCATAGAGGTGTTCATAGATTCGTTTCCTTAATTCCCTCTCGGTTTTTCCCACATAGAAACTTTGACAGGTGGTGCATACACCCAAGTAGACAACCCCTTTAGTGGCACACGTATAAAAACCTGTCAGGTGTACTCTAAAATTCCTAGATGGAATATAGGGAGATGGTTCTTTCGATATGGCGTGGCATTGTGCACAAGTGCCACATTTGTATGTGCCTAGCCTGGGTTGTTTAACTTTTTTCTTAATTTCATGCTTTCTTTCAAAGATTTCTTTGAAATTGGCCCCTCTTTTTCGGACAAAACTGGGTTTGGATGGTATAAAGTCCTTTAGTTCTTCAAAAAGGGCCAAGACAGGCCAGTGATGCATGATAGTTTTTTCCATTTCTTGGGAGTTGGATGAATAAGTGTATGCAAAAATATTTATGTGGGAAACTTCTGTGTTCGAGGAAGTGTTGAACGAAAATTCCGATCCTCTTCCCAGTATCGATGTATATAGGGAATGCCTTAAAGAACTTACTTCAGCGGCTAAAGTTTTGAATAGTTCCAAGGGATAGCCTCTTTCCAAGAAAAAGGTCTGTAGGGTCTCCAATTCCAATTCGAACTCCTCCTGGGTGCTACATATTCTGCTTGCTCTGATGAGCTGTCCCTTGATGATTCCTCTTTTTTGATATACACACATACACATCTTTCCATAAGTAGACAGTTGTCTTTCTTATCTTTGCATACTCTTTTTCCAGCTGTCAGTAGTCCCTGGTAACCATTCAGGCACTTCTACTTAGTCTGGGTTTTGAAATCAACTTGCAGGAATCTTCTGCCATCCCTTCTTATAGAATGATTTTCTTGAAATGTTTGCTAGACTTTTCTTTCTCCAGACAAAGTAGAGATTTTTCAGCAGTTCTTCTTGAGTGTCTGCATAACAAAGTCATGCATTTGCAAGGGAGTTTCTCCACATTAGAGGTTGCGTGGGGTCAAAGATACTCATACTGCTGTTTGTCAGACAACAAATTAGGACAATACAGTTAGACTTTACATCTGCACGCTTTGACTTTTCAGATTCCAGTTCTATGGTTTGTAAAGAAGGAAACTGGATAGTAGGTAGACCAGATAGCTTGTAATCTAGGTCACCCTTCTGACCCCCCCCCCCCTAGTTAGTTACCACAGTTGCTTCAGATCTGGCATGGTGAGCAGTATCAAAAGGGATAAAAGTGCATGCTCTGTGAAATCCTTTATACAGACAGAAGCAAATAAATGTCAGAGAGACGTTGGCAGTGCTGTGAAGGTCTTAAATCATCTGTGGTCCCCAGGACCTCTACAATTGTACACAAACAACAACATAGTGATGTGGTGCATAAACAGAGGTACCAGACCATACCCTCTTGGTAGACTGATAGCTTGGAAGGTAACAATTCAGATTAATCAGACTCTTTAGCATTCATATATTCCCTCAGAGAAAACAGGCTCATCAAGACTAGGACAAACCCCCACAAATGGAAACATCACCCTGGGGTTTTCCAGTGATTGATTCAGCTTTGGCAAATACTTCATGTAGTTTTGTTTCCCTTCTTTCAGAACACATTAAATAATGAAATTGAGCTACAGGACTCCTTGCAGACAGGTGTAGAAGATAGATGGCTTCTCATTCCCACAGATGGAAATGTTCCTGTATACTTTTCCACCCTTTCCACTGATAGCAAGGAATCACCAACAATTGTGGTGGTGACTCCCTTTGTGGTGGGAAGTAAATAGTGTGGGTAGAAATAGCCAGGGGATTGTTAATGCTAGGCTTGTATAGGCTCTAGGGCTGACAGCCTAGTACCACCCTATGAACCTATGACTCCCTTTTGGCTGAGGCAACGGTAGATGTTTATCATTCTCACTGCTGCAGTAACCTAAAGCTGTTTAGGTTACATCCTGCCTAGGATGTAATCACCTGCCAGGCTTCATAAGCCTCTGGCTCCCCTCCACACATGCACCCAGCTGTGTCTTGAGCACCACAACAGCAGCCTGGGTATCAGTTTTTTCAGTACTTTCTTGCTGCCCTGGAGGGAGCACCTCTGAGAGTCACATGATCAACACTCTGCTCTGATTGTCCACCTCTGCAAGGTAAGTCCCCTTTGGGGAACATTTCCGTACAAAAATGTATATTGTCCCAATTTTTTTAACAGGAATTGAGACCAAGTCTCTCTCTAAGAATACCATCAATTTACAGTATTGCTTTTGTATTTGTATGAGTAAAATGAAGGAATTTTATGATTAAAGGGATTGTGTACACGTTTTGATTCAGTGACATTTTATGTGAAAAGGGACTTCTGAATAGTGGGGGACTAAACTGTACTGCTTGTACTTTTGTGATATCTGGGGGGGACTGTTTGGGGAGTACTGCTTGTGAACACTTACCTTCTGACCAATTAATTCCAGCAGTGATTACCAACAAACAGAGCTTCCCTGGCAGGATCATTTGCCACTCTTACAGTTCCCTCTCCCTTCTGTACCTAAAAGGAGAAAATGAAATAAAGGGCCCTTGCCTCCTGCATCACAGGCTCAGCCTTTAGTAAGTAAATCTGCAGTGGCCACAACTTGTTCCTCAGACACTCACTGGTTTCCCCATGTACCTATGGTACAGCCCCTACCAAAACCATGGTAGAGGGATTAGCTATGTCCCAGGAGACTGTTCCAATGTCTATACTGGGCATGGCACAACCATCTCTTTGGTTATGAGAGCTTCTTTGGGAGGTTTTTCCCTGGTTTGCCAGGGTAAGAGACCTGTTTCCTGGATTGAAGTGCCAGCCTTCAGTCAGTCTCCTTCTAGGGATATCCCTATAAAAAAGAAACAGAATGTTTACACTGTATGTATTAATGAAGATGAATTACTGGCTAGGGTTTGAATCTTTGGAATAGCAGGGACATCTGACCAGGATTCTGATAATGACAGAGGACCTCTGCACTATTTTCCTCACAAGCACCAGACTACGATTCTGAGAAGAATGTGTCTCAGTTTCTCTTACAAAAGAGTTTTCCTTTTCTGAGATTGTATTCAGGACGAATAGTTTTTCTTTTTGAGAACAAATGGATGCCCTCTCATTACATCTGAGTGACGCCTCCAGGTGCATCTGCAGTTACCTCCTACTGCTCCTCTAGGCGTCAAATATTGCTTGTTCATATTTGCATTAATAATTCCAAAACCATGCCCTATACAAGGTATCAGAATATTTTATCTTGAAGCATACATGATGGCAAACACAATTGTATTGATATTTGACCTATGTCAATAAGTATTTGTTAGAATTGCAAGGTGATAACTTTATTTTTTAAAGGCTCTAGCCATGCCTACTAGGAGGTACACAATCAAAAGAGCTGTACTGGAGGGAAGGAAGTACTACGACATACTACAGGTGGGTGTGTCACCTGCTGTTCCTGTTCCTCCTATTATGCCTGGCTTGGAGGGTGCTTTTTAATTTGCCTGCAGTAATCCTGATTCCCAGTTTTCAGCCCTTAAAATGGCAGATTTTATGAAGTTCCTCAATTTAACAACAATTTGTTTTCTTATCTTTGTCACTATTTCTGTTTCTTCTCCTGTTACAGCAAAGGTCCTGGTCAGTGCCAATCCTTCAACTTCAGATGGTTTTCTGTTCTTCAGAATCTTTAACTACCTCTGATGTAGTCCCTTTCACCACCATGGTCTGGGAGGGATTAGCTGCATCCTTTTGTGGCTGTTACAATGTCTATATCAGCATGGCAGAACTATCTTCTTTTGTGACATGAGTTGTTAACTTGTGTGGACAGCTTAAGGAACTTTTCTACAACCTTACCGGTCCTTCCCGAATCTACTATTGCTACTTTTTCTCAAGTGTCTAAGCATTCTTTAAAGACTGTGTATGATTGTAGGGTCTATGTGTCCAGGGCTGCAGTTACTGTGATGAGATGTTTTGCCTGGGTATGCAATCTGAAGTTTTCAAAGAGGAGGTTAAATCTAAGATTTTGAATTCTTCTTTGGATAGGGAGGTTTTGTTTGATTATTTTGCTACTGAATCAACTCATAAAAACAAACCACACTGATGGAATCCTAATCTTTACAGGATGTACAACAAAAAGAAAAAGTTATGGCCAAAGTCAGAAAGAGCAATTCTCATAATGACAGGAGCTCACTAATAAAACTAAACAGGAAAGTAAGAGGTGTATTTAAATCCGACATGGCTAATTACAAGGTACAAAATAGCTTCTCAGGCTAAAGACAACCATAAGGCCTTCTACAGCTATGTCCGAAACCTCAAAGGTAACGCGCAGCAGTGTGCTGAACCGACAGCAAATGGTACCAGCTTCAATGAGCAGTGACATAGCGACTCTACTGGCCAACAAATTCAGCTCAAACTTTACCCCAATTACCACCCGCCACCCCTTGTGAAATCTGTATCAGCATAACCCCTCCCACAAATTATCAGCAAGGAACAGGTCATAGCAGCACTCACTAAGGCCAAAAAAATACAGCCTCAATGGGGTCCGCCATTGTCCCAGGTTACCTCCTAAAGAGCCTGAAACGTGACCTGTTAGAACCACTTGAGTCACTTTTCAACTACAGCATCAAAACAGGATATGTACCAAGTGAATGGAGGATGGCATTGTTTATCCCCTGTCACAAAGGTGGACCATCAACTAACCTTGGAAACTGCAGACCCAAATTATCATGGAAATGATCAACAAAGACACTGGGAACTTACAGACACAGGACCCATCCTAGTTTGGTTTTCTCAAAGGACGGTCATGTCTTCTTAACCTGGTTGACTTCTTTGAGAGGGTGACCAAAGCAGTGGATGAAGGGAAATTGGTGCGTACCATCTACCTAGACCTTGCTAAGGCATTTGACATAATACACAACTCAGGTATTTTAGACAAACTCACTGAATAGGCATACATCCCTACACAGCTTGCTGGATTGCCAGCTGGCTCACAGATAGAAGTCAAAAAGTCAGAAGTGGTGAGACCACCTCCACCAAGAAGCAGGTCACCAGTGGAGTACAACAAGGCTCTGTGCTGGGCTCATTCCTGTTTGGCATCTACTTTCTGAAGATCAAGGCTAATATCAAGGGCCTCTTATCATGACTTCCTAGGCTAGGTTTATAAGAGCCTCAGGGCCAAAAGCCTAGTAACCTCCTATGATCCCCCCACGATACTAACATCCTAGAAGAGGTCTAACACAGACAACTGCAAATTGGGAGTTATCATGACTTCCTAGGCTAGGCTTATAAGGGCCTCAGGGCTAATATCCTAGTAACCTCCTATGATCCCCCCATGACACTATCATCTTGCAAGAGGCCTAACAGACAACTGCAAATTGGGAGTTATAGCGAATTCCTAGGCTAGGCTTATAAGGGCCTCAGGGCCAGCAGCCTAGTAACCTCCTATGATCCCCCCATGACACTAACATCCTGCATTAGGTCTAAGACAGACAATTGCAAATTGATAGTTATCACTAATTCCTAGACTAGGCATATAAGAGAGTCAGGGCCAATAGCCTAGTAACCTCCTACAGTGATCCCTCCATGACACTAACATCCTGCAAGATGTCTAACACAGACAAATGCAAATTGGGAGTTATCATGACTTCCTAGGCTAGGCTTATAAGGGCCTCGGGGCCAATAGCCTAGTAACCTCCTGTGATGCCCCCCCCCCCCATGACACTAACATCCTGCAAGAGGTCTAAAAGACAACTGCCAATTGGGAGTTATCATGACTTCCTAGGCTAGGCTTATAAGGACCTCAGGGCCAACAGCCTAGTAAACTCCTATGATCCCCCATGACACTAAAATCTTGCCAGAGATCTAACACAGACAATTGCAAATTTGGGGTTATCATGACTTCCTAGGCTAGGCTTATAAGGGCCTCAGGGCCAATAGCATAGTAACCGCCTACTATGACCCCCCCCATGACACTAACATCCCACAAGAGGTCTAACAGTGACAACTGCAAATTGGGAATTATCATGACTTCCTAGGCTAGGTTTATAAGGACATCAGGGTCAATAGCCTAGTAACTTCCTATGATCTTCCATGACACTAACATCCTGCAAGAGGTCTAACACAGACAACTGCAAATTGGGAGTTATCATGACTTCCTAGGCTAGGCTTATAAGGGCCTCAGGGCCAATAGCCTAGTAACCTCTTATAATCCCCCCATGACACTAACATCCTGCAAGAGGTCTAACACAGACAAATGCAAATTGAGAGTTATCTTGACTTCCTAGGCTAGGCTTATAAGGGCCTCAGGGCCAATAGCCTAGTAACCTCATATGATCCCCCCATGACACTAACATCCTGCAAGAGGTCTAACACAGACAACTGCAAACTGGGAGTTATCATGATTTCTTAGGCTAGGCTTATAAGAGCCTCAGGGACAATAGCCTAGTAACCTCCTATGATCCCCCCATGACACTAACATCCTGCAAGAGGTCTAAGACAGACAATTGCAAATTGCGAGTTATCACTAATTCCTATTCTAGGCTTATAAGGGAGTCAGGGCCAATAGCCTAGTAACCTCCTATAATCCCCCCATTACACTAACATCCTGCAAGAGGTCTAACACAGACAAATGACTGGTGCCAAAGCCATGGATTAAAACTCAATGCAAAAAAGTGCATTATAGTGCCTTTTGGGAAAACATCTACCCAGGCAAATTACTCCATCTGTAATATACCACTAAGAGTTTATCTGGTAGTTTGAGATCTGAGAACATGTGTAGACATTAAGCTGGCTTTTGACCAACATGTAACCAAGGTAGTAAGAAAATCATTCTGTGCTACCAAACATTCAAGTAAGAGTAAGACATCCAGGTGTAAGGGGGTTATAGTACCCCTCTACCTATCCCTTATCAGACCTTTCATTCACTACAACGCCCCCCTTCAATATGTACTTGACTAGGTCTTGCAGCAGATGGAATGCTCCCACTGGTTCCTCACCAAGAGAATCCAGGGTAGTAATACACTGGCCTATACAGGTCGCCTTAGAGCCCAGTCTCTCTACCCAGTGTGCTACAGGCTTTTGAGAGGCAATCTGTGCTTGGCGTAAAAAGCATCCTTAGATCCAGCCCTAATCGGATATGAACTTTGCTTGCAGTATAAATAGAACATGCTGGTAAACAGATAAGTAACTCAAAGGATCCCTGTACTCTGGAATAGGCTACCCATCCATGCGAAACAGAGTCCATCTCTACCCCTATTCAAACATAACCTTGATCATTAGATGGGAAATCCCAAATTCATCCCTGGGCTGGCCCCCATGTTTCTTACAGACAGACAGAGGCCAACAGTAAACATTCCCTAACTAACATTGGATGGGTAATCATAAATTCATCATCAGGCTGGCCCCCATGTATCTTATAGACCAAGGTCAACAATAAGCATTCCCTAACAGCACCCCCCCCACACACACACACACACACACACACACACCACTTTCTAGCAACCTCCTAACATACCTCTGCTAACACACATCCCTCCCTCAAGTAAGATGCACATGTTACCAGGGAATTCAGTTGGGTTGCTTGGCTAGGCTTATAAAGACCCTGGTGGCCATTAGCCTAGTGTATACTTATGAACTTTTACATGTCACTAACAATTTCAAGTACACTCATCATTTTTCTTTGTGATACTTTCAAAATTCATTGCTCATAAAAAAATACTTCATAATACATTTTCTGAACTCTTCACTGTCCTGTGTAATAAAGGACAACTTCCTCTTTCCTTTTGTTGTAGAACAAGCCTCTCTCACGACATCGTCTTTCATCTTCTCTTGCTTTTTTGCTTTCTTTCTTTTTTTCTGTGAAATATCTGTCCACTTTTCCTGTTCCCAGTGATTATACTTTATCAGCTCTGTATACATTATACCCTAATCCTTATGCCGTTTGATTTCTATCTGCATGTAAATCTCTGTCTCTCTAACATTTTCCTTTAAAAACATCCTCTAACTTGTCTACTTAGAATGACAAACTCTCATTTAATTGTGCACAACCTATAAATCTTTTATTGCATTTATTATTGCCTCTTGTCTTAATAAAACTCCATTTGTGTTATTAAACCCCTTTTCAACCCTAAATGTTTCTTTATCGAACCCAAACTCGTATCACTTTGCAAAACTGTCAGAAGATGTAACTATTACCTCCTCACTTCTTTCCTTCAATTGCACTGCACGTACAATGCAGTCAGTTTTAGTTCATGTGTGCCATCTCACATAAGTGTAATTCTTTTTGTTTTACCAGTCCACAGATCTCCAATGCTACAGACCTCTAAACACTTACAGACATCATGCCCTACCTTACCCTGAGTATTTCTTAAATTAATTTTAAAATCCTTCATGCAGTGTATCCGTATTCAAAACGGAGAAGTCTTTTAGAAACAAATTAATCTTTCTTTTCATTAATGCTTGTATTTGTGTATGTAACATGACCAGGGTGTGGTGGGGGGTATATGTAGTCCACGCCGCATGGTGGTGGCTGTAACTTGCAATATGCATGTGTTTTATGTAAGGTGCACTTGTATTGGGGGGGATTGTGGCTATGCAAGTTGTACATCCCTCCAGCCAAGGGAGGGTTAGGTTAAATAGTAAAAATGTCTTCATTATCTGGATGCCAGGAAGGATACAAGCAATCCTCATGACTGCCTGAATGATGTCTCTCCCAGTTAGCTTGCTATAGTGGATCTGCAGGTGTTGCATAGCACCAGAGAATGTACAAGCTTGAGTCTGTTTTTGGGCAAGCTTGATGGTTGGTGGTACATTGTGAAAAGCATTAAAAGAAAGGCAAACCTGCACCCCCAAAGTAGTATTCCCCACAATATGATCATAACATTCTCATAACTTGAAACTGTTTCCCCTGTTCTGTTGACAAAGATGTAATATTTGACAGGTTATCTGTCCTGTACATTCCTTCAGCTAATATAGGACTATGTTAAGTTATACATTGCTCTCCAGACTGCGTACATTTACAGAAAACTGTTCAAATTATGCGTTCTTGTTAAGTTGTCTTCTTCCCTATTGTAAGTCATACTTTTCATTTACTGACCTTTTTCCGTAGACCAGCACTTTGTTCATCCTTTATTAATACATTTTCACTGCCCTCAGGTGTACTTTTTATAGTTATGTCTTCTACTACAACAGAAATTGTTAGTTTAGGAAATAACATTTTTTTAGGTTTTACAAGCTCTTCTGCACCTTCATTGTCATGGTAAGTTGGTATTATGTGTTTATGAGTCTTCCCTTCCTTTATTTAAATGCATTTCACCTTGTATATTTCAATTGTTTTGAAAATATTCCCCAGATGTCGTATAGATTTGTTTAACTTTCATCAGAAATATCTTTTTGTTCTTTAATATCAGTCAAACAAGTAATAATGGATATAATTCAATTTAATGCAATGTTTAGTTCAAATTTCTTTACATACGACTCAACCTTTCTTACTGCTCATATCTTCTTTCTTTGAACAACCAAATGCAAAATATTCACATCCGAGAACGTGTGGGTTTTCAGCCGTCTGCTATATTTTACGATCCTGCACTACTGGGCAAACGCACTTTGGTAAATTAATCTATTCCGCACAGACCTCCTACTCACTCACCCACTGGTCTGAATTCACACAGTCCACCTAAACCTCCCATCCACTGGTCCAAACTCATGCAGTCCACCCAAACCTCCGAACCACTGGTCCAAATTCATGCAGTCCACCCAGACTTCCTACCCACTGGTCTGAATTCATGCAGTCCACCCAAACCTCCTACCCACTGGTCCGAATTCACGCAGTCCACCCAAACCTCCTACCCACTGGTCCGAATTCATGCAGTCCACCCAGACTTCCTACCCACTGGTCTGAATTCATGCAGTCCACCCAAACCTCCTACCCACTGGTCCAAATTCACGCAGTCCACCCAAACCTCCTACCCACTGGTCCAAATTCACACAGTCCACCCAAACCTCCTACCCACTGGTCCAAATTCACACAGTCCAACCAAACCTCCTACCCACTGGTCCAAATTCACACAGTCCAACCAAACCTCCTACCCACTGGTCCGAATTCACACAGTCCACCCAAACCTCCTACCCACTGGTCCGAATTCATGCAGTCCAACCAAACCTCCTACCCACTGTTCCAAATTCATGCAGTCCACCCAGACTTCCTACCCACTGGTCCGAATTCATGCAGTCCACCCAAACTTCTTACCCACTGGTCTGAATTCACGCAGTCCACCCAAACCTCCTACCCACTGGTCCGAATTCACTCAGTCCACCCAAACTTCCTACCCACTGATCCAAATTCACCTTAACTCCACTGTACCTTCACCTGGTACACAATCTCACACATCTTCCTTAAATAAACTTTTGTGTAGTCCTAACTTATTACATCTGTTAAAAACTGGAAAAATGTATTACATGTTGCAGATTCAGATTAAGGTGCACAATGTTTTTTTTTTCAAGGCTTTCAGCAAGCAAATTCCTGAAATTAAGAAATATATATTTGGACAGGAATCTCAAAAGTTCTGTCATAAAAGGTTTCCTATTATTTGACTATCCATCTTCTTTAATGTCTAATGAGTCCGTTATAACATCCTAAACAAAATGACAGTCAAATGTCTCTGCAGGCATCTTTTATGTTTTAATCTTACCAAAAAAAATCTTATTAGAATTTTTTTGAGATATCGGAAGTACTTCTGTGTGTACAGTCCAAACTTGTACCTGTAACAGCAGTGTATGACATCCTTCCTCCTCCTAACATCCTTCACATGTAGCACATCATCACACTGTGGGCACACAGGAATGGCCCTTCTCCTGATGTCCTCTGCTTAACAGGGATACTGACCGATTTACACTTCTCAAGCTGTGTCTCCTCCAAGTCCATCTCCTGATGTCCTCTGCTGAAAAGGGATACTGATCGATTCCCAATTCTCAAGCTGTGTGGCTCCCAATTCCATAGGTTCATAGATTAGTACTAGGCTAACTGCCCTTGCAAGCCATTTTAAGCCTAGCCAATTATCCCCTGTGAGATTCAAACCCTGTACCTTGTGTTTGTAAGGCAAACACCTTAACCATTAAGCCACCCTCCCAACCCCATCTCCTGATGTCCTCTGCTGAACAGGGATACTCACTGATTTATACTTCATGAGCTGGAAAGATGTTTCTTCCTCTCTGGCTGCCTCATCATCATCATCTTCTCCCCAAAACAGGCTGATTGTATAGAGACTGTTTTTATTCAGCATTTGCAGGACCATATCATCCAGCAGATCAGCCTGGTTTTCTGTCACAGTGTTATCTCTGACACCTGCAGCCACAGTATCCAGCTTCTCACTTTCAGTCATGAAATCCACAATTACTGTACAGCCTTGGTACTGGCTTCAGCAAACCCCAATTACAAAGAGTGGAGATTCCCCTAGTGTCCTGGTCAGATTTCCCTTGGGCAGAATTAATATAATCTCAACTCTTCCCCTGCAAATAGGCCATAAACATAGTCAGACTAATGCTGTTTAAATAAAATAAAATGCCCACCACCCCCGTCCTCCATTCTACTCAGCCTATACACTGAGGCCACCTCTGCCCACCACCCCCTGTCCTCCATTCTACTCAGTCTATACACTGAGGCCACCTCTGCCCACCACCCCTTGTCCTCCATTCTACTCAGTCTATACGCCGAGGCCACCTCTGCTCACCACCACCCCCGCCCTCCATTCTACTCAGCCTATACACTGAGGCCACCTCTACCCACCACCCCCGTCCTCCATTCTACTCAGTCTATACACTGAGGCCACCTCTGCCCACCACCCCCCATCCTCCATTCTACTCAGCCTATACACTGAGGCCACCTCTGCCCACCACCCCCATCCTCCATTCTACACAGCCTACACACTAAGGCCACCTCTGTCCACCCCCCATCCTCCATTCTACTCAGCCTGTACACTGAGGCCACCTCTGCCCACCACCACTTGTCCTCCATTCTACTCAGTCTATACACCGAGGCCACCTCTGCTCACCACCACCCCCGCCCTCCATTCTACTCAGCCTATACACTGAGGCCACCTCTACCCACCACCCCCGTCCTCCATTCTACTCAGTCTATACACTGAGGCCACCTCTGCCCACCACCCCCGTCCTCCATTCTACTCAGCCTATACACCTGCGGCCACCTCTGCCCACCACCACCTCCGTCCTCCATTCTACTCAGCCTATACACTGAGGCCACCTCTGCCCACCCCCCTCCTCCATTCTACTCAGCCTATACACCGAGGCCACCTCTGCCCACCACCCCCATCCTCCATTCTACTCAGCCTATATACTGAGGCCACCTCTTCTGTTTATAATTGATAGATGGTTGTTACTTGAACATCCAAATATAATGGGCAGCCCTCTGCACTTATAAAACACTCTTGGATATGTAGCGGCCCCATGTCCTAAATGATATACAAGAAAGGGCCTATGGCAGTTGTACACCCGTTACATCCTGTTAGTTGTGCCAGCTGTTACCACATACCGTCTGTGGCCCACATACCAGTGCTGTCATCATCCCATAAGGTCATTGCTCCATAGTTTGATAAACATCAACTGATATCCAAAGATTCTACTGAAAGATCTACTACTCAGTCTTTATGATACACACTATGTCTGTTTTCAGTGAGTAGTTTTGTTTTACGGACCTTTACCTTTGTGATATGTGTCACAAAAGGAGATACTGCCAGCCCAGCTATCTGGAATTTTGTAAATAATCATACGTCATTCGTGAATATCAACATGATTCATGTGCTTGAGTTACAAATGTATTAGAACTGTATGTCATATTGTATAGACGAGTGCTGAAGAGATATTTTATAGACTATTGTAACTGTTTAAATGTATATAGTTTAACAATGGAAACTGGAACATAAAAGGTTAACTTGCAGAACTTCAGAAAAATGGTTGAAATTAAATTACTTTATAACCACGTAATAAAAGAGATGTTATCTTTCAGTTTCAGTGCAACAGGAGACACTGTCTAGAACTAGAATTTTTTTTGTATTGTCTTTAATTAAATGTGGAGGAATACAAATTATTTTATGACTTCCACCATTTGCCTTAGATCAATGAGAAGTCCTTGTTCATGTATTTTTCACTGGGAGATGCTAAATTTTGGCAGTTTCTAGCAATGGGGGGTTAGATTGGGAACTAAAATGAGATGACAAGACTTGATGTCATCCTGCAAGCTAACCTAGCAGTAATATTTGATATTAATTTAAGAAGTCTCTGAGAGAGAGAGACTGAACATTCTGTATTTGTCTTGACCTGACAACATCAGCAAGATGATCCATTCACCACCCTTGCCTTGCTGTAATAGTAAGTTTCTGTGGTATAGTAATTCTTTTAGATTCAGTAGCAGTGAGACTGAAGGTGAGCCACAGCTGCTTGTGGGTACTGATGTTCCCTGGACAGAGTGACTTCAAGGGCAGAGGTGAGTAGTAGTACCCAGGCTGACAGTGAGGCACCGCTGTCAGAGAATACCAGAAGGGTATGTGGAAGGGAAGCTGGGAAAGGTTACAAAGAGAGAGTTGAGACAAGCTCAGCTCTCAGACCCTACATTACAAGGCCTGAGGGAGGTAACTGGTGAGGCACCTGATTCTCAAGGGAAGGGGGAATCTGTATACTGGGACAAAGGTTTACTGTATAGAGAGTGGACCCCTGAAGGAGAGCTAGAGGGTGAGAGATCCCTAGAGCCTACCGTCTGGCACGCCTTGCCACAGCCCATGATATTCCCTTTGCAGGTCATATGGGCATAAAGCATACCAAGAGACATATTATGCAGAATGTTATTGGCCTGAGATTGCCAGGGATGTAACAGGGTACTGCAGGATCTGTGAGCAGTGCCAAAAGGTAGACAAGGCAGGAGACAAAGCCAAAGCTCCTTTGATGCCTTTTCCTGTGATTGATAAGCTATTTCAGAGGGTGGCTGTGGATATTATGGGGCCAAGTTCCACAGGGAAAAAGTATATCCCAGTGGTAGTACATTATGCTACCAGATACCCAGAGGTTGTGAACCTGTCCTCCATTGAAGCAGAAAAGTTCCAAATGCTTTTAGAGATTTTCAGCAGGGTAGGTTTCTCAAAAGAAATACTGACTGACAGAGGTGCCAATTCCATGTCAGACCTGCTGGCTTGTCTGTGGAAGCACTGTGGGGTGAAGCTCTTAAAGACCACCCCCTACCATCCCCAGACTAATGGTCTTGTTGAGAAGTTAAACTTTACACTCAAGACCAAGCTATGGGCATTTGCAGACCAGTTTAGGAGGGAGTGGGACAAATATTTGTCCCATCTGTTGTTTGCTTACAGACAGCTGCCCCGGGAATCCACAGGTTTTTTACCCTTTGAATGGCTATATGGGCATAGGGTGAGGGGACCTCTACATTTGATTTGTGATGAGTGGGAGGGTGTGTGTGAATCCCACAAGGAGTCTGTTGTGGCATATGTCCTAAACTACGGGACAAGGCTCAGGGAACTCATGAGCTTGGCCCAGGAGAACTTGGCAGAAGCCCAACAGCAGAAAAGGGTCTGGTATGACAGGAATGGTCGAGCTAGAGAGTCTCCTTTAGGGCAGCAGGTTATGGTTCTTATTCCTGTCAGACACAACAAGCTGCAGGCAGCTTGGGTGGGACCCTTCAAAGTGGCAAGGAAGGTCAGTGATGTTAACTATATGCTAGGCAGGAGGCAGTGGCACAAACTGTATCATGTTAACATGATGAAACCTTACCATGATAGGGAGGCCCTGGTGCTAAGTATTTTCAGTAGAAGCAGCAGGAATCTGAAGGGGATCTATGGCTACAGGGAGCCAGCCAGCCAAATCCCAAATTTCTATGGTGGGACCTAGGGTTGCAGCATATGATAGGACAGTGCAGCACTGTACTGGGGTCAGCAATGCCAAGGCAGCTGGAATCTTAAGACAAGGAATGGGGTAAGGTATTCCCAGATAGGCTCAACCCTCTCAAGCAACGTTTCTCAAGGGTCACTTGAAAAACTAGCTTGAGTCTTTGGGGGGAGGGGGTGTCACAAAAGGAGATACTTCCAAACTAGCTAACTGGAATTTTGTAAATAATTGCATGTCATTTGTGAATATTAATATGATTTATATAGAAGTGTAACAAAGGGAGATACTGCCAGCCCAGCTACCTGGAATTTTGTAATCATATGTCATTCGTGAATATCAACATGATTCATGCTTGTGTTACAAATGTATTAGAACTGTATGTCATATTGTATATATGTGTGCTGAAGGGACATTTTTATATACTATTATAACTGTTTAAATGTATATAGTTTAACAGTGGAAACTGGAACATAGAAGGTTAATTGCAAAACTTCAGAAAAATTGTTGAAATTAAATTACTTTATAACCACGTAATAAAACAGATGCTATTTTTCAATTTCAGTGCAACAGAAGACAATGTCTAGAACTAGAAGTTTTTTGTATGGTCTTTAAATGTGGAGGAATACAAATTATTTTACGACTTCCACCATTTGCCTTAGATCTAAGACAAGTCTTTGTTAATGTATTTTTTAACAGGGAGATGCTAAATTCTGACAGTTTTGAGCAATGGGGATTTAGCTTGGGGACTAAAGTGAGATGACAAGACGTGATGTCATCCTGCAAGCTAACCTAGCAGTAATATTTGATATTAATTTAAGAAGTCTTTGAGGGAAAGACTGAGCTTTCTGTATGTGTCTTGACCTGACAACAACATTAGCTAGAAGATCCATTCACCACCCTTGCCTTGCTGTAATAGTAAGTTTTTGTGATACAGTAATTCTTTTAGATTCAGTAAGGAATATTGTAAAGATTAATTTAGCTGTTTTCTGTATTTATTTGAGACTGTCCTGCAATGTTGTTTTAAATATTCCCTGCAATTTTGAACTCTGAAGTTACTGTGATGACTTACTGAGTATTTTCTTGTTCTTTTATTATGTATTATTAAATATATTTAAACTTTTCAATTGTGGCTGGTCTCTGTAAAGATATTTAAGCTTTTAGAGTACTTGCATATCTATTAAGTGACACTGTGCAGGCCACTCCTAATAACCTTGCTATTGGTCAAACTACCATTTGGATTAATAGTAGCATTACACAGTAGGATTGGACACCCTTTGTTAAGGGCCTTAAAGTAGCTGATAAGGAGTGGCTGGTGGCAGTCAAAACTACCTTATAGTCTGGGCAGAAGGGGCATAGCTAGTAAACCTGTGCCAGCCTTTCACAGGTGTGTGTGTGTGTCAGCTACTTGGGCAGGGACACGAAGCACTGGTTGGACAGAGAGGGTGCTGGAGGTCTTGGCTTGGCCACTCAGCTGAGATCTCAGCTCTATAGCTGTACCAGTGGGGAGTCTTACTGGGGATTGGGACAAACCAGCCCCAGACTGACTGTGGTCTCAATGTGCTCTTAAGGGAAATTGCGCTTTACTGTGTGTGTACTTGTCGTCCTCCCAGTCTGTACATCCCCTGCTGTTGCCAGTGGTGAGGACTGAGGCTGCTTCATTACTGGGCCAGTGGTGGGACGTCACAATAGGTAATATCTTGTTTCACTCAGTAGTTTTGTGTTAGGCATGTACATTTACCTTTGTGATATGTACTATTTACTCGGTAGTTTTGTGTTAGGCATCTACGTTTACCTTTGTGATATGTACTATTTACTTGGTAGTTTTGTGTTAAGCATCTACATTTACCTTTGTGATATGTACCATTTACTCGGTAGTTTTGTGTTAGGCATCTACGTTTACCTTTGTGATATGTACTATTTACTCGGTAGTTTTGTTTTAAGCATCTACGTTTACCTTTGTGATATGTACTATTTACTCGGTAGTTTTGTGTTAGGCATCTACGTTTACCTTTGTGATATGTACTATTTACTCGGTAGTTTTGTGTTAGGCATCACGTTTACCTTTGTGATATGTACTATTTACTCGGTAGTTTTGTGTTAGGCATCTACGTTTACCTTTGTGATATGTACTATTTACTCGGTAGTTTTGTGTTAGGCATCTACGTTTACCTTTGTGATATGTACTATTTACTCGGTAGTTTTGTGTTAGGCATCTACGTTTACCTTTGTGATATGTACTATTTACTCGGTAGTTTTGTGTTAGGCATCTACGTTTACCTTTGTGATATGTACTATTTACTCGGTAGTTTTGTGTCAAGCATCTACGTTTACCTTTGTGATATGTACTATTTACTCGGTAGTTTTGTGTCAAGCATCTACGTTTACCTTTGTGATATGTACTATTTACTCTGTAGTTTTGTGTCAAGCATCTACGTTTACCTTTGTGATATGTACTATTTACTCGGTAGTTTTGTCTCAGGCATCTACGTTTACCTTTGTGATATGTACTATTTACTCGGTAGTTTTGTGTCAGGCATCTACGTTTACCTTTGTGATATGTACTATTTACTCGGTAGTTTTGTGTTAGGCATCTACGTTTACCTTTATGATATGTACTATTTACTCGGTAGTTTTGTGTTAGGCATCTACGTTTACCTTTGTGACATGTACTATTTACTCGGTAGTTTTGTGTTAGGCATCTACGTTTACCTTTGTGATATGTACTATTTACTCAGTAGTTTTGTTTTAAGCATCTACGTTTACCTTTGTGATATGTACTATTTACTCGGTAGTTTTGTGTTAGGCATCTACGTTTACCTTTGTGATATGTACTATTTACTCAGTAGTTTTGTTTTAAGCATCTACGTTTACCTTTGTGATGTGTACTATTTACTCAGTAGTTTTGTGTTAGGCATCTACGTTTACCTTTGTGATATGTACTATTTACTCGGTAGTTTTGTGTTAAGCATCTACATTTACCTTTGTGACATGTACTATTTACTCAGTGGTTTTGTGTTAGGCATCTACGTTTACCTTTGTGATATGTACTATTTACTCGGTAGTTTTGTTTTTAAGTACCTTTACTTTTGTGATATATACTATCTCTATTTTCACTCTGTAGCTTTGTTTTGAAGCACTTTTTCTTTTGTGATTTACACTCTCTCTGTTTTCACGCAGTAGTTTTGTTTTTAAGCACCTTTACCTTTGTTATATATACAGTCTCTGGTTTTACACAATAGTTTTCTTTTGAAGCACCTTTATTAAATTATCACTTATGACATAAGCACACTTACACTAAAAGAAAACAAACTGTATTAATATTTCCATACTCATGCTATACATTACAGATATGCTTTTTGTTTTAACAATTTTTATTCAGCCATTATATAAATTACTCTGTTCCTTCCATCCCTTAAACCTCACTCCTCCTCCTGCATTTATTGTTCATACATATTCCATTTATTTCTACGTAATTTGTTCTTTCCCTTTTCTAAAGATCCCACCTTTAGTTTTTTTATATCCTTCACAGTATTCGGTATTTACATTCGATTTAGATTTGAATTTCTATTTTGTGGTAATTGCTTTTTTTGGAAGCCAATAGAATTAAGCTTAGTAAGACCTTACTATGTATAGGTAGTTTAGAACACATGCCCCACCTCAAAAGAATCATTCCCTTAGTTACCATTTGCTCCCCCGTTTTTGACAGTGTACTCAGCAAGGAATGTTTAAAATTTATCAACTCATTACACTCCCCAAAAAATGTCCCCAGTTACTTCTTTCTTTTCTTTCGCACCTCTAATGTTTGCTAGGAACTTGAGGAAAACTTCTCTGAAGTCAGCTTGGGGTATACAAACATTTCCAAGCAGAAATCCTAAACCTTCTTGACTTTGCTGCATACTTGGGAGTCATATAGCTGCCATCCTGTTGTTCCCTTGTAAATTGCCTTTCCACTTCCAATCATTTCTAACCTTGTTGTAACCCAATTTAGTGTACAAATATTTTTTCCCAAAACATCATAAGACTGGCAGACTTGGGAGCCATAGTTGGTCCCACTGCCACTCCACTCAACTGTTAATAAATATCTTTAAACACAAGATAGTTGGCTCTTAACCCATCGTCCATACACTCCCAAAAATCTGTGGTCACTAACTATATACTCATGATTCTTAAGCAGCGTGTTATATACCCATTCTGTCCATGTTTCTTGTAGTATGACAGTGTAAAGTGACTTGATGTCCAAAGTAGCTATTAAATCACAGTCACTCACACTGACATCTTTCAACTTTTCCTTAAAATGAAATTAATCCTTCATAAAGGAAGGTATTTTTAAAAAAACATGTCTTTTTAATGTAAGGTCAGTAAAATGAGAAACTGGTTCTAGTTTACATCCCCTGGCTGAGACAATTGGGCTTAATGGATGGTCACTTTCTGACTTGTGGAATTTTGAAACCAAAAACTTCTGTCTGTAATGGGGATTTTTAAAATGAAATAATCATATTATTTTTAAATGATGCCATCTAAAACAGTTTCATACAGCTAACCGCCAACCAGAAACATACGTCAATATTTTTCTTATAGCCAACAGTTATCCGTCCTTGAACACTTTTCAATGTTTTTTCTCCTCTTTATAAAAGCCACTGTCCTTAAACATGCATTTTGATTTATATACGTGTGTGTGTGTGTGTGTGTATATATATATATATATATATATATATATATATATATATATATATATATATATACATACATACATACACGTAGACTGTAGCCCCTCCTTTATCTCTACTCATTACTGTGATGAATGGGTTTACAGACATGCTTCTTAAAGCTTCAAATTCTTGCTTGTTTAGCTTAAAAAACTTATTATGCACTCTGGTTTGGAAAGCAGACCCCCCAGTATCGTCTTTGTAATGCTTCCATAACAAGATATGGAGGTGGATTAAAATACTAGGTCTACACACAGTTTCACATTTTTGAACAATGGAATAGTTCATAAACAAAAAAAAAAATATTTAATTTCCTGTTAAACTCTTTCAAGCTTTTGATGGTATCAATCAATTCCATCCACTTTGTTGGCGTGAATGTAAACCCTTTCTGTAAGCAATGTCTTTTGGCTTTTCCCGGTTAGGGGTCACCACAGAGGATCACCGGTCTGCAGATTGATCGGCAGTGGATGCCAGTGTTGAGTTGCCAGCCCGGAGCCCAACCTTCATAGAAGGCACACACACACACACACCCATGCACCTACCTGCATGTCTTTAACGCTCACTCAACTGCAGGGAGGACATGCAGACTCCGCACAAAGAGTGCTCCAGCCGAGAATTGAACCGGAGAACTTCTTGCTGTTTGGCAACAACGGTAACCACTGCACCACCACGGCCTAACAATGTAAACCCTTTTTGTAACACACTAATTTCATAGCTGCTAAATACCTTGTTAGATAATGTATACAACTTGAAACTATGAGGCATGTTTAGCTTCTTTGCATCTCTTTTTTTAAACAAGAAACATCTTTATTAAATTACCATGTATGACATAGGCAATCATACATTTATATAAATAAAAAAATTACCATAGTGACACAATCTTAGTCACAAGCATTTTACTTCACAAACCATACTGGCACACTCCCAGTTGCAAACATTATACATCACTTATAATCTACCCAATCATTTTAGTTAAACATCACATAGCTCATTTAAGTCCTGACTTCTTTTAAACCTCATTCCTGTTCTGTATGTATTGTTCCCATAATTCCCGTTGTTTCCTATGTAGTTTGCTCCTACCCTTTTCTAAAGATCCCAATTCCAGTTGTGTTATCTCTGTTACTATATTCACTACTTCTAGTAAAGTTGGGCCAGACTTTGATTTCCATTTTCCAGTAATTGCTATTTTGACAGCCACCATAATTAGACACAACAAGGCCTTACTACGTCTAGGCAGTTCTGATTCTGTAGGAGTAGTGCCCTCTTCTTGTGTACTAGTAACTCTGGGTGTCAACAATTTGTTTACCTCCATTCCAAATGACTCTGGTATTGAAGCTGTCAGGGAGGTTATATGTTCAACAGATGGTTTTAGCAATGAACAACAAATACTTACATGTACCTTATTGGATACTGTATTATCCAATAATGTTTTTATGTTTAATGACACGCTATATGCACAAAAATGGGGTGTCGCTATGGGCACCCCATGTGCTAATTCGTATGCAAACCTAGTAGCATACTGCTGGGAAAGAATATTTCTGTTCAACAGTGCATTTTATCCACACGTGCTTCTATACAGGAGGTTTGTGGATGATATACTACTTTTTTGGGGAGGTAGTGTAGAAGAACTAAATACCTTCATTTGTTATTTAGAGTCGACTACAGACTTTCTGAGATTTACCTTGGAATTTTCGTTTAGTAGGATTAATTTTTTGGATATAACTATCATAAAAGATTTGGAAGGCCATATATCCACATCGCTGTATAGAAAACCATGTTGGAAGAATGCACTTTTGCATTACAGCAGTATGCATCCCCGGTTAATATTCTCAAATATTGTCAAAGGACAATGCACAAGGATCACTAGGGTCTGTAAGGATTTTTCGGCTATGCAGGAACAACTTGACATTATGCATAGATTGTTCTTAGAGAGAGGATATACCAATACCATGGTGAGTAAGATTAAAGATTCAGTTTTAGGTGGATCAGGAGGTGATAGAGGTGTAATGAATATGACCACTGCTGGATCCAAGAAAGTTTTTAATGGTTCCAGGGTCACATTTACAACTAGGTACACCAATGACAATAAGAATGTAGTAGATATCAGAAGAAATTGGCAGGCACTCACTGTTGATTCCTCCATTCTGAATATTTATGTGTAGAACATTCCTATATGGAGCAGGATAGGTCATTTAGGAGATGGGTACAGTCTGGTACCTATCCCTGTAACAAATGTAATTTTATTACAGATGAGCAGCACTTTACTCACCCCACCGTTGACTATATTTATACCCAGGCTATATGCAAATTGTGATGATGGGAACCTTATTTATTTAGCAACTTGTATGAAATGTACAGCATTTTATGTGGGAATGACATTGAGGAAATTAAAAGATAGGATGTATAACCACATATATGACATTAGAAGGAAGAAACAACAAAATGCATTAGCCAAACATGTTGCGGTTCACACAGACCACAGTTTTAAATTTAGGGTACCACAGCTAGTGACAAAGAACAGGAGGGGTGGTGATAATGTGAATTACTTGGAGTCATTTGAGTTATGTTGGATTTTCAAACTACGAGCCCATGTGGATCCTGGTCTTAACCAATTTATTAGTATATAACCTGTGCTTGCCGCTCGCAGATACTAATGGTCAGTTCAGTTAAGTGCTTGGTTTTAATCATTATAGACATAGATAGTATTTCCATATATTGTGTTTAATATATTTTTGGGGATTTCTGCTATATATTATATTATATATTTTCATGTATATTACACTATTATACATATATTTTTATTTCTATTTTTATACATCTATATATATATTTATTAATATGGTTTATAGAGCATTAGATTTATTTACTAATAGCTGATCAAATGGGTTGCTGTTATAATATCTAGAATACATAAGCACATGTATTCATGAATTTTATATAAGGTGATTTTCAGCATTTATTTCTATATATAGTATTCATACGCTGCAAACTTTATATATATTTATTTATACGCATATGCTATATTAACGCACTGTTGATTTTTGTTAAATAATTTCATTGACTCAACTTAATGAGTTTTTCGCTAGTGTTAGCGTGATGAAACAGTGAATGTTTGAGGGTTTTAATGAGTTCAATTTGACTTAATTGACATCAATTGAGTTAAGATGAGCATATATATAAACGTGTAGATGTGAATGTTTTAGTGAAATCTGAAGAAGCGTGCCGTGGCGGCACGTGAAAGCGCTTATTCATCTGCAATAAACTTCGAGTTTTTATGTTTTATCTTGTGGTGGTCTTATCCTGTTTTTTACTGATGTCTAGGCAATTCTGCTTCTGTATCAAAGCTCAGAAAAGTCATTTCCCTAATTACAACAATTTGTTTACCCAGAATCTCTGACAGAGAAGTCTGCAGGGACTCTTCATAGTTTGCCAACTCATTATACTCCCAGAAAATATGTTCCCACTTACCTCTTTCTTCCCCATCACACCTCCAACATTTGCTGTTTACCTCAGGAAAATTTCTCTGTAATCTACTTGGGGTATTAAATATATATGTAAAGATTTCCAAGCAAAAATCCTAAATCTTCTAGATTTTGTTGCATATTTGGGAGACATACATATATCTTCCCATTGTTTCTTTGTGAATTGCTTATCCAGTCCCTCTTTCCAGTCCTTTCTAACCTCCTCTGCTTGGTTCTTAAACTAATCATGCAATATTGTATATGCTCTACTAATTATTCTTTTTTAATGGCAGCTTCTGTTCTAGATTCTAATAAAATGTGTACCAATGCTGTTCTTTCATTTAGGACTCCCCTATTTCTCTCTTTGCCTATACTCTGATATCTGTCCTTGATAGATAAGACAATCTCTAACTTTCAGTCTAAATAAATTCTTGGTGTCTTCCCTTTCTATTACCTTTCCCTCTCTAGCTATTTGCTCCCAATACACCTTGGATGTTCATCATGTTTCACTGTTGCAGTCATGACTGTAGGGTTCTCCCCTGCCGGCAGGCAGTCCCAGGTCGGCCAGAATCCCAAAGTCTGGGTCCGGCGTCAGCTGTTCAACCATGCTCCCTGACATCATAGCACCAGGAGTACAAAGCTGACAGCCGACGCCATCTTCCCCAGTCTTTCTTGCCGTGTGGTGATAGCAGTTCGCATTTGCCGGTCGGCGGACTCCTGATGAATTTCACTGATATACTTCGGTCCGAAGACTTTCTTCTCCACTCAAAGCCAAGTACCCCGTTGGGGAAACTTTTTTCTTGCTCCACTCCGATGTCAGAAAAAGTTAATAATTGTATTTCATGTGGGAAGCAAATACCTCATAAGGATTTTCATTCTTATTGTATTCCTTGCTTGGGCCCTGACCACGACGTAGCTAGTTGTCGGTTTTGTGCTAGATTTAATCAACGTACAATTAAGCGAAGGTACGATTTTGCTTTTCATTACTTCGGTAGGCGCTTTAACTAAAAAATGTCATCGGATACGATCCCGGCTACCGGAGTTCATAAACGTCGCAAGTATAAAGACAGGCCTCCGAGGTCCAAATCTGATGATAGCGCACAAGCGGAGCCAGCTTCAGGTTCGGCCGTCGTCAGTGAGGCGCTTTTGCAGCCCCTGTCGTCGGCCATTTCAGAACCTACGGCCGAAACGGACTCTCATGAGGAGCCAACCAGGTCTTTAAATATTTCTGTTGCAGGACCTTCGGACAATGCTCCTTCAGATGGGTGCGGAGCCGCTGTGCAGGTACCGGCTTCCGAAGGGGTTTTCAGGCCTACTCAGCTACTAATAAAGGCCCTTCCAGACAAAAGGCCAAGGCAGGATGTTTCTTATGATTCCTCTGATCAGGCTTCTGTTTCCTCAGTTTCTTCTTCTGATCAGGAATTTTCTTTCCCTCCTTATGAGGATTCTGATGCTGAAGAATCCATTCCTTCAGCTTCTCCCCTTGAGGATTTCTCTTTTGGGGAAACTTTGCATGAAATGAGGGAACATTTCCACTGGGAAGGACAGGAGTATTCGGAATCCAAGAAAAGGCTGAGGGAATTTCTTCTTCTTCCCCAACATAGACCCCTGGCTATTCCTCCAGTTTTGGATATTGTGGATGATGCCTTTTCGGAGGCTAACTTAACCCCTGACTCTTTTCCTCCTGCTCCTGTGAAGCCTGAGAGATATTACAGGGTTCCTGATTCCCATCAGTTTTTATACAAGAACCCTTCTGCTGACCCTGAAACCATTTCTCAGGGTCCTAAGGGAGCTAAAGCCGCTTCTGCCAAAAATCCTACTCCTACTGAAAAGGATTCTCGCTCCTTAGATAGATGGGGCAAAAAGGTGTACACTTCTGCCACTTTGTCCATTAGGGCTTTAAACTGTCAGTTTCATATGTTTAAATACCAGCAATTTCTATTGTCTGTCTTAAAACAAAAGCTTACTTCCATTTCTGCCTGTGCAGAGGATAAGGATTTACATGACTTATTACATGCCACTGAACAAGTTGGGAAGCATGGTTTACACTGTGGATTTGATGCCTTGGAGGCTTCTTGTAGGGCTGTGGCCTCTGGCACAGTCATTAAGAGGTATGCATGGCTAAAGGAACAAAATTTGCCTGAACAGGTAAAGGCAAAATTATTGGATGCTCCTGTTCAGCCTAATGTTTTGTTTGGATCGAAAGCTGAAGAGGTGATTAAAAAGATGGAGGATAAGGCGAAATCAATGCAAACAGTTAAAGATTTCTTACAAGTACAGCCTCCTAGATTTAGCAGGAATTGGCCTTCAAAAAATTGGTCCTTTCCCACTTCAGACAGGCCTCAGAGGGGTAGATACAGACGTTCCACAGGGAGGCCTCAATCACAAGCTGCTTATAGACCAAGACAGTGGACTGCTTCCACCCCTAGGGGAGGAGAGGACAGGTCACAATCTCAAAGGAAACAAACTCAATGATTCCCTCTGTGGGGCTACAGGAACTTCTTCCCTGGAAGCCCCTCTCGGAGGAAAACGCTCTCTTTTTTATCAAAATTGGACTCAAATAACCCAAGACAAATGGGTTTTGGATGTGGTTTTAAGGGGTTGCAAATTCCATTTTCATACCTTGCCAAGGCCAAGCGGGTGGCCAGACCTTCCAAACATCAATGGATGGAGGCCTTAAACCAGGTGGAAGCTCTTTTGGCTATGAATGCCATAGAGCTGGTTCCTCTTTCAGATGGGAAAAGGGTTTTATTCAAGGCTCTTTCTAGTCCCAAGGAAGCAAAACTCATGGAGACCCATTCTGGATCTGTCGGTCTTGAACAACTTTCTAGAGGTTCCAAAATTCAAGATGCTTACTCTACAGCAGCTACTTCCAATGCTGTCCTGGAATGCATGGATGGTAACTTTGGATTTAAAGGAGGCATATTTAAACATTCCCATCAGGCAGGATCACAGAAAATACCTCAGGTTCAAAGCCGGATCGAGGCACTTTCAATTCTCTGCGCTGCCCTTTGGATTATCTACTGCGCCCAGGGTCTTCACCAAATGCCTGGCTCCAGTAGTAGCTTACAGCAGACTAAAGGGAATTCAAATTTACCCTTATCTGGACGATTGTCTCATTCAGGCAGACAGCAAAGATGTCTTACTCCAGCATCTAGAATTTGTACAGAACCTCCTCAAGTTCCTGGGATTTTCTGTAAACATAAAAAAGTCAAATTTGACACCATCGCAACAGATAACTTTTCTGGGTGCACTTCCAAACACCACAACCCAGATGGCATTTCTGACATCCGAAAAACAGTTACAGCTGGCTTCAACTTTCAGAACTTTGGCAACTTTAACTCATCTATCTGCAAGGAAATTCCTGCAGGCTTTGGGTTACATGGCCTCCTGCATCCTTCTCGTGCCATATGCAAGACTACACATGAGGAAAATACAGTGGTACCTAAAAAGTGTATGGTCTCAGCATTGCCACAGTTTAGACATACTGATCTCCATTCTTCCTTGCCTTCAAAAGGAATTTCTTTGGTGGTCCAGGGCATGTGCTCTAAACAAAGGGAAGCCCTTCCGTCTGCCTCCTGCCTCTCAGATTCTAACCACGGACACCTTGGATTATGCTTGGGGAGCCCATTTTCAGGGCAATTGTTTGCAGGGCCTTTGGACAAAGGATCAGAAGCACCTGCATATCAATTTAAAGGAAATGTTAGCCGTTCAGAAGGCTCTATTGGCCTTCAGGAATCTTTTACAACCAGGACAACTGTTAATACGGACAGACAACACCACAGTTATGTGGTACATAAACTAGCAAGGGGGATCTCATTCTTACCCCCTTTGCAGACTAGCCATGGATCTATGGGACACAGCTCTATCTTGCAATCTGGATCTTCAGGCTCAGTTTCTACCAGGGAAACAAAACTTCCTGGCAGACAGTCTGAGCAGACATCTTTCGGATCCACACGAGTGGATGCTGGACACCAAAATATTCAAGATGATAACAGCAGTCTGGGGATGTCCTCACATAGACCTCTTTGCATCCCATCTCAATCATCAGCTACAGACTTTTTGCACCAGGATTTTCCACAGAGAAACTTGGAGAGTGGACGCCCTGTCATTCAGTTGGAGGAACTTCTCGGGATATGCCTTTCTGCCTCTCCCTCTTCTTCCACAGGTTTTATTGAAGATAAAACAGGACAAGCCCAAGATGATCATCTTGCTGGCTCCAAATTGGCCTCAGCAGTTTTGGTATCCAACTCTAAAAAACCTATGCCTGGAGCCCCCTTGGGTTTTACCTCAGTCTCCGAACCTTCTGTCTCAACATCAGGGTCAGGTTCTACACTCTCATGTCAGAACTCTCAGTCTGGTGGCCTGGTTAATCCAGGGCCTTTAATTTCTTCTTTACTGCCCAAGCAGGTTATGGATGTCATATTAGAAGCCAGACATCCTAGCACTAGAAAATCTTATGCAGGAAAATGGAAAAGATTTTGTTCTTGGATGCAGGCTCAGGATTCCGATCCCCTTCTTCCCAACATTACTTTAATTTTACTTTACTTGACATATCTCTTACATAAGGGTCTCTCTTTCTCTTCCATGAAAATACATGCCTCTGCTATTTCTGCTCATTATAATACAGACCCTCCCATCTTTTCCCACCAGCTCATGCGACAGTTCCTCAGAGGAGCTAAGAACTTAAGACCTCCTAGATCTCCTCCTATTCCTGCTTGGGATCTCAACTATGTTTTGGAAAAAACTAACCTTGCCTCTTTTTGAGCCTGCTGCTTCTTCTGACATCAAGTTTTTATCTTGGAAGACAGCCATCCTGTTAGCCCTAACCTCTGCCAGGAGGGTTTCAGAGTTACAAGCTCTAATGGCTGTGGAACCTTATATTATTTTTCATCAAGACAGGGTATCTTTGAGGACTAATCCTACCTTCATGCCTAAGGTGGTTTCCAAAGTGGCTTTAAATCAGACTATACACTTGCCAACCTTTTTCCCCACTCCTCAAAATAAAGGGGAAAGGATCTTACATTCCTTGGATGTACACAGACAGCTACGTTTTTATCTGAACAGAACTAAGGACATCAGAAAATCAGAGCAATTGTTTGTTTCTTATGCTTCCAGTTCCGAAGGTAAAGCCGTTTCAAAACAGACCATTCCTAAAGGGATTGCTCATGGAATCAGATTTTGTTATTCTCACCATGGAAAGCAAATCCCAGGGAGTATACGAACTCATTCCACCAGAGCTGCTGCCACTTCTGCGGCCTTCCTCGGGGGAGTTCCTACCAAGGATATTTTGGAAGCTGCAACTTGGAGTTCAGTGCATACATTTTCTAAGCACTACAATCTACCTCTGTACTCTAAGTCTAGGGCAGGCTTTGCCTCTGCAGTCTTGCAGGGCCTTTTAGCCACCCCTTCCTCTTTATGACCACCTCCCTTTCTTTCAGCTTTGGGATTCTACCCTACAGTCATGACTGCAACAGTGAAACACGATGAACATAGTACAGTTGTGTACACCTACCATAAATGTAGATGTTCGAGTGTCTTCACTGTTGCAGTCTGGGTTTCCCTCCCTCCTGTCCCCTCTTATTTTTACTTTTGTGTATTTCCTTTTTTCACCATTCTTCTGAGGTGTATTCGCAAAGGTTATGGGACCTTTTTCATTTTGGGACTCCTGACATCTGGGGCAAGAAAAACTGGAGAAGATGGCGTCGGCTGTCAGCTTTGTACTCCTGGCGCTATGACGTCAGGGAGCATGGTTGAACAGCCGACGCCGGACCCAGACTTTGGGATTCTGGCCGACCTGGGACTTCCTGCCGGCAGGGGAGAACCCTAAGTCATGACTGCAACAGTGAAGACACTCGAACATCTACATTTATGGTAGGTGTACACAGCTGTACTTTCCTTTTCCATTTTTCTCCACTAAATTCCAGTTCCCTCTTGCCTGTTGTGTGTATCCCTAATTGCAGTCATCCCCATTGGCAGAATCTCGTTTCTCCATTCACATGTTGGATTAGTTCTTAGGGTACTTTCTGCTACTTTATGGATATAATATTCTGTATGATTTTTATTCTCTTTAAAGGCCTGCATCCAAAATCCCAGTCTCTCCTTGTTTCTTGAACTTCCCCGTTTCATCATCATCTATTTCCACTTTGAATTATAGTTTTCTGCTTGTGCTATGTATAGGAGCCTTAACTGTATTGCTGTGAAATTCCCCTTCAAATTAGCTAATCCCAATCTGCCTTGTTCTATTGGAACAATCAGTTTAGCCCACTTGACTGTTTCAGTCTTCCCTTCTCAGATAAAATCCTTCAGCTCTTTATTAATTGCTATCCACAATGTCTCCTCTGGTTGATAAAAATATGCCTGACCTGTGTATAAAACTAAAGGGACTAAAACATTTAACTGTTTGTATCTTACTATCCATAGCCATATAACAGAGCTTCGAGTTTCTCAGTTTTTGTATTATCTTTTTAGTCTCTTCCCACATATCCTAAGTTGCTACACCAGACTCATTTATTTTTTTTAAACGCCTTCATTGAATTATCAGTTCTAACATAGGCAAATTTATATTTATATAAAAGTAATCAAACTGTATTACCAAGTTCACTTTTACAAACATTATAATTCACATATATTGATTTATATCATATAACCTAAGCAACATTACATAAAGTATTCAATTCCTGTCCTTTTTTAAACAAGAAACATCTTTATTAAACCATCACTTATGACATAGGCAATCATACATTTATATAAATGAAACCAAACCATACCGACACACTCCCAGTTGCAAACATTATCCAATCACTTTTAATCTACCCAATCATTTTCAGTCTAACATTGCATAGCTCATTTAAGTCCTGCATTCCTTTAAACCTCATTCTTCCCCTGTATGTATTGTTCCCACAATTCCCATTTTTTTTTGTATGTAGTTTGTTTCTACTCTTTTCTAAAGATCTCAGTTCCAGTTTATCACTGTTACTATATTAGTTCTAGTGCTTTAGATTTTTATTTCCATTTTCTATTAAATGCTTTTTTGGTATCCACCATAATTCACTAGACTCATTTTAATCCATACTCCTAAATTCTTTATTTTATCTTGTCCCCATAAATATGGCTATCGCTGAACCAATTCATGTGTGGGTACATAATTTACTACTGTTGCCTTTATTTTAGCTTCATTAATTTTGTATCCCAAAAAGATTTGAAACTGTTTCAGAATGTTCCACAACACTGTAATGTCCCTTTCTGGTTTTGTCAGGTATAACATATCTGCAGACAGACCTACCTTTCCAATTATATCCATGAATTTCTGAGTCCATTATTCTCTCTCTCATTGGATGTAAATATAATGTAAATAAAACGGGGGAAATACGACATCCCTGCCTAGTTCCTCTGCTCAAGCAGAAATTATCCAAGTGGACCCCACCCACTTTAATTTTCACCTCTGATCTCTTATATATCCTTCGAATCAACCTTATAATTTTATCAGGGAATGCAAATGCTTCCATTGCCCTTCTCATAATCTCCCAGTTTACTCTGTCAAATTCTGCATCAAGACTCACCAACATTCTTTTAGCCATTATAGACATGAACACTTTATAATCATGGTTTAGTATTGAAATGGGCCTGTATGAAGCTGGATCTGATGGATCTTTACCCACTTTGGGTATTACAGCTAACACTGCTTTCTTCCAGTTTGCTGGTACTTCTCTTCCTCTTAAAATACTGTTAAACAAAACCTTCCAGATTTTTACCAGTTTTTCTCCTACTAGCTTCCAAACTTCCACAGGAATGCCATCTATGGCTGAGGACATTCCTATAGATTGGTTATACAGCACCAGTTTTTCTCTCATATCCTCCTATCTTGTTAGTAATTGAGCCTCATCTACCTCTAACCTTGGCATATTTAATTATCTCATAAACATTTCCATTTGTACCTTTTCTCGATTTCCATATTTCTCTGTTTTATACAGACTTTCATAGAATTTCCAAAATATTTCTAATACGTCTACAGGATCTCTTGTTACCTTCCTTGTTATAGGCTCCCTAAGCTTGGTGACAGCTCTTTCTACTTTCCATTGCTTGAGTCGTTGTGCTAAAAGTTTTGTGCTCTAGAGATATTATCAAAAATAGTTGCTTAACAGCAGTCTTTCTAGAGTCATGCATATTATTGAGGTAATCCCTTATTTTCTGTTTAGCATTCTGCAGCTGGTCCTTGTCTTGTTCTGTGAGATCCCCCCCATTCTGCAGTTCTTTAACATTTGTCAGTCCCTCTAAATAATTCTTCTTAACCATATCTCCCTTTCTTGTATTACCAATTTCTAAACTCCACTTTAATTTTATCCCATTCCTTGGCTACATTTTCAGAAGACATTTCTATCTTCTCTAATAGCTTCTGAATAATTTATTCTACCCGTTCCTTAAATTATTTTGTTTTCAACATATAAGCATGAAAGTGCCAGTGTCACATTTTTATTTCATTACCCTGTGTTTTTATTTTAGTTATTATTGGAGCATGATCTGATATATGTATTGGGTGTGTATCAAGACCTATAATTAAATGCACATGTTCCTATAAAATGTAAACTCTTTCTTATCTAGCCCAGTGTTTTTTTACCTTGGGGAATAATATATAAATTCACTCCACACTCCTACTACTGAATTCACATCCTTCAAGCCAAATATTTTCATACATTTCATTAAAAGTCTACCCTCCTTTATTATACTTTCCCTAATGAACTCCCAGACACATCTTCACTGCTGCAAATGAAATTCCAGTCCCCACCTATAAGTAATATTCCCTGCTGAAAGCTGAGTATTTCTCCCAGAATTTTCTTAAGCACCATTATAGCAGTTTTAGGTGGAATATAAATGCATGCCAGTGTAGTCCTTTGCCAGTAGCCCCTTAGTACTACAGATCTACCATTATTATATATTTTTATCCACTTCTGTCACTATCGGCGCTCCTCTTGCAATTAATATAAGTACTCTTTTCCTTTGTCCCAGGTATTCTGCTGAATAACCATCCTGGAAAACTTTCTTTATCAAATTCACATATTCAGTTCTTTCCAAGTGTGTCTCCTGTAGCATAACTATTTGCACTCTACATTTTAATACAGTTCACTACTCTTTCTTTTTTGTATTCATCTGTGAGACCACTGACTTTTAAAGACATTACAGAAAGCATCATTGTATTAAAAAGTTATTATTCCCACCTTTTATGTGTAACATCTTTTTTGTTAAATGTCTAGTTCATGCTTTTGTGTTACATGCATACACAGTTTGGCAGGTTGAACTTTTATACAATTGTTTCTTGTCATAGCCATTTGAGCCTATTTTACATCTTACAAAACTTTTTGTTCTGTTGAAATTCTTCAACAGACATACCCAATACCCCCTTAAAACATATTAACTTAATACTAACACACAAAATTATGTGCATCTTCAAATATTGATGGTTTACCCTCCTAACAGGAACAAATGTCCCAAACTAACAGCCACACTCATAGATTTGAGTTAACCTAAAAGAAAGGTTGTCTGTGCTAAGACACATGGTGCAGACTGTGCTTCTACTGAGTGCTATCTGGTTTTGTCTAATCTTTATAGCTATTCCAGCTGGGAAAACACCAGTATGCTTCCAGAGAACATTATCTCCTAGCCAATTTCTCTTTATCAGATTATCTCCATGGAGACATGAGGAACAGATACAAAATTGTTACTAAGCATACTTTTATTTGTTAGAAAAAAGCCTTATAATATTCAATATTTCTTTCATTCACTTGTTTTCTCTTAAAACGTGTTACTAGATTAAGGTAAGGGCCTTAATCCAGTCATCCCCACATGCAAGAATGAGAAAAAGCACATTATATTTTCTTTTAGCATGCTGTTTTAACCAGACTTTTCTTCTCCTTTTTTTACATTGCAGTGCCCACATTTCTCAAAATTGAACAAGGAGAAAGAGAAAAAAAAAAAAAATCAGGAGCAGCCGTTTACAGTAATATCTCCACTACACTTAATAACTGAGAAAACTTTACTTTATAGCATGCAATGAAAATCATATGTTATAAAAATAGTACAATTAGGCAAAAACTTTGTTTTACTTACACCTAACTTTCTCCATCCTCTTCCCCTCCCCTAAGTATTTTTCCAAACACTAATGACATGAGGTAGGGCATATGCTTTAGAATGTCCCACAAGTCCAACAAACTCCAAAAAAGCCCAAATAGTGCCACACTTTTTTCTGTCATATTTCACAAATATAATTATTGCTTTATAACTCCACATTTGTTGATTAATTTCCAAGTTACTGGTTTTATTCCTGTTCATCTCCATCTCCCAAATCCTGTCTGTGCTTCATTTCCAATGAACTCTCAATTCTTCTCATCAACTCTTTTGCTCCTTTCCAGCATTTTCTATTGAAACATTGGAAAAGGTTTCACTGGCACAGTCCCTCTGTGGTCTTTATTACCAGAAGAACAAGAAGCAGAATTTCCTTCTGTTTCACAGCTCACTTTTTGTTGGACAAACTTTTGTATTTCCTCCTTAGCATGTACTTCATAATAAAATTATTTTGTCCCTCCAGGGAAGAATATTTTGAAGATAACTGAGTACTGCAGTTTGAATCTCATGCCTGCTTCTTGACAGTCCCTGAATAGTGGAATACATTTACTCATTTTCTGCCTGGCATACAGTGTGTAATCATTTTCCACAAACACTCTGCTGTCTCCCACGTTTAGTACTCTGTCCTTCTGCCACAGTTTTGTCACACTTGACTCTTTCTGATGGTTGGATTACATTTTTACTATTAAAGGTCTAGGTTGTTTTCTCATAGCCAGGTTTGGAGCATATACACAATGTGCCCTTTCAACTAACAACTGCTGTTATGGAATACCAGTCCAGTTGCTTATTTGTGCTCTAATAAAATTAATACAGTCTACTCCTACCAGTTTCTCTGGTATAGCTGAAAATTTCAGGTTTTCCATATGTGCTCTGTCTTCTAATTCGGGTCTATATTGTATTGTCGCAAACTGACAATATCGAATCTGATATTGTTGGCGTGATAATATCGAAAGTGAAGAATATCGGCCAGGTAAACGGAAATCTCGCCCTTTAGTTTTTTTTTGTTTTTTTATACTCATTCGATATTTTACTGCATCGATCAATTGTGTTTGACATTTATTGCTTCAATGCAGTAAAAGTTTGACGAGGTAATATAAACACTCTAATTCTACTATGTTTTGAAACATCTCTTCTTGAGCAGTCTCATATTCAGCCAGCCTTTTCTTTATTTTAACCTCTGATTGTTGGTTTTATCACCTCATCTAAGTATCTGTTTAAAGCTTCTTTCATTTTTTCCAGCCTTTTGTTGTTTGAGTTGATATACTCCATCAGTGTTTCATTTATTTTAACCAGGTCTGTGTGCAGTTATCTTATACTTTCCTGTAGGTTACTGGAAGTCGTGTTTGGAGGTTGCACTGCTTTTTGCTGAACAGCTGCAGAACTTTCCCAGTCAGTTTTTCCTCACCTTTTGTAGATGATTTCCTTTAAGATCTTCTGTATTTCTTTTTCCTGGCATCCAGGCAGAGCATTTACTAGCCAGTTACTGAAATTTACCCATAAACACAAAAGCCTACTGGCTTTCTCTGCTAAGTTTCAGTTTTCACACTGGGAGAGCTAGAATTAAGCTGTTAATAAATGTGCAGCCATCTTGGAAGTCCCCACCTTCTGTGCATCCCTTGATGAGAACATTTCTTTTGTGGTAGTGGATATTCTGTTAGGATATTGTTTTGCACACATTCTGTCCAAACATGTGTCCGCATTCAATTCCCTTTGATATAAATTCCCATTTTATGTTGAATTTGTCCTCACATACCATTTGTTTTTGTTTTTTGGTTCTGCCTGTCCCCGCTGTTTTGTTGTAGAACCAGTGCTTTTTGTCTGTTTAACCCCATTTTCACCAATCTCTTCAGTCTGCTGGAGATTATGTCACAATGATCTTGGATTGTTCTTAAAACAATGCCTGAAGCTGGTTGAATATATTCTGAGTGGCTAGGTTAATTCCTTACAACTAGTGTTTGTTTTTCTATAATATCTTTATTTCTCTTGGGATTTGTAATCATCCTTGTCACAAACATATTTTGTTTTCTTTTACTAAGTATGCCATCTTGTTTAGAATTTATTCTCTTAATGTTAATCCTTCCTTCTATGATTTCTGTTGACAAGTTAGTGCACACTGATTAATATCTGCATAATGTATTAAAACAGTCTTTGTTCTTGATCACCTGAAGATGTTTCCAAATTCTGTCATTTAACAGACAGTTGTTTCCTACAAAAAATGTTAACAGAGTGCTATGGGCTCTAAGAGTAGACAAAACCCTTCAGGCAACACTTTTTTGAAAGATTTTATTAGTAAATGGAACATAGGTTCACAGAAGGGTACTAGGGTAATGGCCCTACATCCCTAGCCATATTTATCCTGAGCTGCACCAATTGTCTGTGATTAGGTGATTGAAGTTCACAGAGGTAAGGGTCTAAGTTAATAATGACTTCATCTGTCCAGTAGGGACATAGATGACACCACAGGAGTGGATTTGTGGTCACACATCCATTGATCTAGGTTGCATTTAAAGAGGGTAAGGGAGGGGGTTACGTTTCATGTGAATTGGAAGCTTATTCCAGAGAAGTGGCAGTCTCTGGGAGATATAGCTATCTCTTCAACATGACCTATTTATGTCAGAGGCTAGGTTAAGATCCCTGGAACAAGTGACCCTCATGCAGTTTGATTTACGAATGTGTAGCATTTCTGTGACACCCGTGCCCTAGCCCAGCAATCAAGGACCCTCAATCCTCACCACTAACACCAGTGAGGGGCGTCTCATATATGAGGAAAGGATAACAAATACACACAGTAAAGTGCAGTTTCCCTTAAGAGCACACAGAGATCACAGTCAGTCCGGGGCTGGTCGCTCCCTTGCTCCCCAATTCCCCAATAAGACTCCCCACTGGCACAGCAATAGGGTCCAGATCTCAGCCTAGCTGGGCAAGATAAAACCTCTAGTACCCTCTCTGTCCAACCAGTGCTTCGTGTCCCTGCCCAAGTAGCTGACACACACACGCACACTTTGAGATAAGAGGTTATACAACCACACAGGCACTTCTGGGGAAGGCTGGCACGGGTTCTCCAGTTGTGCCCCTTTTACCCAGACTATACAGTAGTAATTACTGCCACCACCCAGCTAATATTATCAGCTACCCAAAGGCCCTTAAAAGAGTGTCCAATTCTTATTGTGCAATGTTATTATCCAATTGGTAAGTGTGACTAATCAGTCAAGGCTTATTAGAGTGGCTTGGTACGATAAACTCTATAAATATGCAATGTACCTTAGAGCTTAACTTATCGCTACACAAACCAGCCACAGTTAAAAGGTTTTAAAATATTTAATGATTAATAATTAAAACCACCAGACAATACTTTCTACTACACAGTGCTAGTCAAAAGTTCAGAGATCACACAGAAATACTTAAAATAAATCAGTAGTACAGTTCTGACATCACAGAAAAACACTTAGTCTAAACTTTCTAATTCCTAGCTACTGCTACAAGAAAACGCACTTCTAAAATAACTTACTTACATAGAGCAACGGGCAGTACTGTGAGTTGGATAGTCAGACAAAAATGCTTAATAATCTCTGGTTCTCGCTGTTTAAATTGAAACTGCAATTCTGCTAAAACATTACATCATCTTTTACACCTTCTTGGTGTTCCCAGGCTGACAGAAACTGCATTTACATTCTTTTACACTTAGAGCAATAAAGGACATTCCATATGTAAATTCTGGTCATTAACTTTAGCCTCAAAACAATAGGCAGGAAGCCTTCATCCAGCCCGACTGGAGACGACTTGTAAAACATCAAAGGCAGTGATGAAATAATTTTAATTTCAAAGGACCAACAAGAAATGCTTGTCTTAGCTTTCTTTACAGCAGATGGCAATGTTGCCACATAATTTTTTAAGTTCAGCATTCATATTTACAAATGATAGAATTATCTGCACAATTCTATCTGGCAAGGCTGTCAGCCTTCACCAATCTCTACCATTCTTCACAATTTCCATCAGGGTGGGGGTCAGAGACTGCTCTGCAAGCCAGGCACAGGTCACCCCTTAGCAACCTGTAGGAGATAGAATACAGTAACAGGACTTTCAGTCTTTCTGAGTAACACTTAGTTTATATAACCTGTCATTTCTTGGTGAGAAACCTCTGTGGTCTCTCCGGTTGTTGCAGGTGTCTGTTGAGGTACATACAAAAGGGAGCACTGTACTAATTATTGGTCTGTTGAGGGCTCAGTATAATGGAATTATAACATCCTTAGATCTAGATGTGATGCCTTTAGTTGTAACATATGCCACATAGAAGGATGCCCTTACTACTGTGGGATATGTGGTAGTTAAAGTTCATGTTGCTATCAGTCTGAGTACCCAGATGACATACCACTGGGTCTACACTTGGAGGGGGTTGCTGCCTATAATGTAATTATCAGGTATGCCCTCTTTCCCAAAGGGAATAATAATGCATTTTCTGTATTTTGCTTTAATCCGTGTCTGTGGCACCAATCATTGGTCTGCTTTAACCCTGTCTGCAGTATATTAACAACAGTGGGGGACTCAATGATTGCTGCCAGTTTGCAATTGTTAGCGAACTTGGTCAGCCACAGGTCACTCAAGTTTGCCTGGACTTCTCTGAAATAAATTCCGAACAGTAAGGGGCCCAGCACAGAACCCTGTGGTATGCCACTGGTGACTGGTCTTTTGCTAGAGGTGAAGTAACCCCTTTTTACATATGTATCCTATCAGTGAGCCAACTGGCCACCCATCTGGTAATGTAGGGGTTAATTCTCAATTGGGAGAGTTTCCCTAATATCCAGGGCCTTGGTGATTTTCTTGAAGAAGTCAACCATGTTTAACAGGCATGTTCTACCTTTAACGAATGTGAACTGGGTTGGATCTAGAGTTTGGAGATTACCTTTGTCTTTGTTAATAAGGTCCATATTGACTCTTTCCAAGGCCTTGCAGATGAGGCTAGTTAAGCTTATGAGCCTATAATTCCCAGGGTCCATTGATGGTCCCCCTTTGTGCTGAGGGATTACTGTTGCTGTCCCCCATTCCCCAAGAACATAGCCAGTTCGTGGTTAAACAGGAATCCAAGTGGGTCTGCTAGGTCATGTTTTAAGTTGTTTAAAAGGCAACCTGGGATGTTGTCTGTTCCCACTGATGCCGTGTTTTTGGCCTTGGAGTGAGCCAAGATGACCTGCTGTCTTGAGATAATAGGCTGAGGAATGGTGGCAGGTATACTTTGAGGGATGACTGGAGGGGACAGCGGGGTGAAGTTTGAGCCAAATCAGACAGAGCTAGCAGGTTGGCTATTACCTCCTGCTGAGTATGGGTGGTGCCATCCACAGCCAGTTTAGCGTAGAGCTGAGTATTCCCGATGTAGTTAATGAATGCCTTGTGATTATTCATAGCTAGGAAGGCAATTTTTGCTTCATAATTAGCTGTGTAGGACTTGACAAAGATCTCTTATTTGTTTAAGCTAGAGAGGAATTTCTTCCTCTGCTGAGCCATTTCCCTCTTTCTCTTGGACATTAGTTTCTTTCTGTTGTATAGCCTGTTTATGCTAGGGGTCCACCAGGATGGCTTGTTTTTTGGCAAGATCTGGTTTTATTTCAGTCTGCTTAAATGGTTATACAGGGCATTGGTGTACACCTGTGCATAGGAGTCCATGTTATCTGTGTTCGAGGGAGCTTTGAAACTTCTTATACCATCACTTAATAGGAGGTAATTTGTCTTTGAAAAATTCTTAAGCATTTTTGATTTTGATGGGGTATCTGGTCTTATAATTACATCAAAGTACACTGATTCATGGTCTGATCTTATCAGGAGAACAGCATACAGTGTGGGGGGGGGGGTGTGCAATACTGTCCCATGTTAGTCAGTACTGTGTCCAGGATATCTGAGCCTCTTGTGAGTGTCCTAACTAGCTGTTCCAAAGCATTGGCAAAGAAACTCACTTTAATCCATGGCTTTGGCAACAGTCATTTGTCTGCAGTATATTAACAACACTGGGGGACTCAGTGATTGCTGCCAGTTTACAATCATCAGCGAACTTGGTCAGCTGCAGGCCACTCAAGTTTGCGTAAATTCCCAGCAATAAAGGGACCCAGCACAGAACCATGTGGTATGCCACTGGTGACTGGTCTTTTGCTAGAGGTGAAGTCACCCCCTTTTACAGTATGTATCCTGTCGGTGAGCCAATTGGCCACCCATCTGCTAATGTAGGGGGTTAATTCTCAATTGGGAGAGTTGTGCTATAATACCTGAAAGGGAGATTGTGTCATATGCCTTGGCTAGGTAAAGATAGGTGATATGCACTCTCTTTCCCTCGTTCAGGGCCTTGGTGACTTTCTTGAAGAAGTCAACTATGTTTAAAAGGCATGATCTACCTTTAACGAATCTGAACTGGATTGGGTCCATAGTTTGTAGATTACCTATGTCCTTGTTAATAAGGTCCATAATGATTCTTTCCAAGGCCTTGCAGGTGAGGCTAGTCAAGCTTATGGGCCTATAATTCCCTGAGTCAGTTGTTGGTCCCCCTTTGTGCAGAGGGATTACTGTTGCTGTCCTCCATTCCCCCAGAACATAGACAGTTTGCAGGCTTTGGTTAAACAGGGATCCAAGTGGGTCTGCTAGGTCACGTGTTAAGTTGTTTAAAAGGCAACCTGGGATATTGTCTGGTCCCGTTAATGCCATGTTTTTTGCCTTAGAGAGTGCCAAGATAACCTGCTCTCTTGATATAATATGCTGAGGAATAGTGGCAGGTATACTTTGGGGATGACTGGAGGGGACAGTGGGGTGAAGTTTGTACCATATCCGACAGCTAACAGGTTGGCTATTACCTCCAGCTGAGTATGGGTGGTGTCATCCACAGGCAGTTCAGTGTAGAGCCTGGTATGCCATTTTAGATTTCAGATGTAGTTAAAGAATGCCTTGTGATTATCCATAGCTAGGAAGGCTATTTTTGCTTCTTAATTAGCTTTGGAGGACTTGACAAGATATCTAACAGTCTGAAGAAGCTACGGCAAAAGCACTTACTGTTTGTTTTGTTCCTCATTAAACGTCTGCTTTATATATTTCCTTGCATTGTGCGAATATTTATTTGGACAGTAATAGAGTTAATTTGATGACAGCTTTGGTTGTCTCCCAGCCTATTTATTTGGATTATCTGTTTTATTCGTTTGTCGACTGGGAGACATTTATACTGCCGGGTATTGTTTTATTTGCTGTTGGTATTGTTTTATTTGCTGTCAAAGAGCTCTAATTTGTTTGTTTAAGCTAGAGAGGGATTTCTTCCTCTGCTGAGCCAGTTCCCTCTTGCTCTTGGACATTAGTTTGTTTCTGTGGTTGTACTGCCTTTTTATGCTAGGGGTCCAGCAGGATGGCTTGTTTTTTTGGCAAGACCTGGTTTTAATCCGGTCAGGTACAGACAGTTCTACACAACTGCTTAAATGGTTATACAGGGCATTGGTGTACACCTCTGCATAGGAGTCAGTGTTATCTGTGTTCAAGGGGGCTTTGAAACTTCTTATACCATCACTTAGTAGGAAGTAATTTGTCTTTGAAAAATTCTTAAGCGTTTTTGAGCTTGGTGTGGTCTCTGGTCTTATAATTACATTGAAATAGACTGATTTATGGTCTGATCTTACCAGGGAGGACATCATGGGGGGTGCAATGCTGTCCCATGTTCATCAGTACTGTGCCCAGGACATCTGAGCCTCTTATGAGTGTGCTGACCAGCTGTTCGAGCATTTGTATTGGCAAAGTCCAAGAACTTCTGAGTCAGCATGTTTGTGGTCATGTATGTTTCTCAGTCGATGGTAGAATATTTAAATTCACCCAAGAGTAAGATGTTGGGATGTATGGCATGTGACTCCAGTAAATCTAGGTATGCTTTTCCTGTTTCATGCTTGGGGACCTACAGCTAGCTGTGATGTGGTAGGAGGCTTTGCCTATAGCTAATTTGACATGGAGTAGCTCAAGAGAGTCATACGTTTAGACCAGACTTGAGGTGTACTTATCCTTAATGAAGATGGATACACCTCCTCCTTTGGTTCTTTCATGCTTAGTTTGTGGTCTGAACGCTGAACATATGGAAGGCATTGTAGTCATGCTTGGCCGGGGTGTTTTCCTTGCCTTTGAACCATGTCTCAGTGGCTGCACAGATGTCAGCATCTTCCAAAGTCAGGAGTGCTTCCATGTAGTGCAGTGTCTTGTTTAGACTCCTAGCATTAAGCAGCAGTACCTTGAGTTTATCTAGAGAGGATTTTGTCATGTAACTCCTAACATTGAGCAGCAGTACCTCGAGTTTATCTAGGAGGATTTTGTCATGTAACTCCTAGCATTGAGCAGCAGTACCTTGAGTTTATCTAGGAGGATTTTGTTATGTAACTCGTAGCATTAAGCAGCAGTACCTTGAGTTTATCCAGGAGGATTTTGTTATGTAACTCCTAGCATTAAGCAACTGTACCCTGAGTTTATCTAGGAGGATTTTATGTAACTCCTAGCATTAAGCAACAGTACCTTGAGTTTATCTAGGAGGATTTTGTCATGTAACTCCTAGCATTAAGCAGCAGTACCTTGAGTTTATCTAGGAGGATTCTGTTATGTAACTCCTAGCATTAAGCAGCAGTACCTTGAGTTTATCTAGGAGGATTTTGTTATGTAACTCCTAGCATTAAGCAGCAGGACCTTGAGTTTATCTACAGAGGATTTTGTTATGTAACTCCTAGCATTAAGCAGCAGTACCGTGAGTTTATCTAGAGAGGATTTTGTTATGTTGGTTGGTTAGTTATTTTAACACTGCCTAAAAAAGGCACAATAGTGGTGGCTAATGCATTTGTCAGTATCCAAAAGGGTAGAGGAGACAGGTGCAGTCCATCTCTGGCAAAGCAGTATGGCCTTTTGACCATGTCTTCCCAAGCTGTCAAATATTGGATCCCCTTCGAGTGACATCAGAAGCAAAGCCAATTGTTAATCATTTTTGTTTGTATTGTGGCATCATCCTTGGAGAAGGTAAAATGCTGCTTAAGGCTTGGCTTATACCTGCCTGTGACACAATCTGAGAGCTCAGTCATGTCTCTCTTCATATAGTCCAGTGAGCTATGTCTCAAGTCATTCACCCCCACATGGACTATGATGGAGTCATACAGAAACTTGTGGTTGGAGTGGCTTGAGTGCGTGAGTGCCTTGATGGATTGTGGCACCTGATAGGCAGCTAATCATAACCCACTCCTTATCCAGCCTGGAGAGGTGAACATCTATATGTCTCACAATGGAGTCACCTATGACCAATACAGGTCTGTGGTGTAACGCCTTATGGGCTTATTTGTTGAGACAGTGGTGTGTGCATTATTATGTGTTGTGGTTATTTTCTGCATTGTTATGTGTGTTTTCCATTTTGGAGGCCTCTGACCTTTTGGTAAGTTACTAGTGAGTACTTCTGCATATATGGTTTGTGTTGTGTCCTTATTAAGTGTGTGGGTGCTGACCACCTTTTTGGAAATACGGTTTGTCCTTATGTGAGAGTGTTGCCTCTGATTTTGTGCTGTAACTACATCTCTCACATAAAGTATTTATTTATTTCAGGAGTAAGTGGTTGTCAGTATACCTCAGACAGTTGCTACATAGCATCAGGGTGCCCATGTCTATCAGACTGGCCAGAGAGATGATGGTAAGCTGCCAGTCCATCATAGCAGGTTCTTATTAAGGAAGGGAATGGGTTACGTTGACAGGACTGTTCTGGTAGCACCGAGACTACAAAAGGGACCTTTGTCTTGTGTAAGCTAAGGTTGATCAATAAGGCAGAGCTGCTCAGCTTGCAACTGAATTGCTCCTAAAGCAACAGAGTAGCTTGGAAGGGTTTCACTTACAGCTATTTAGGGAAAAGAAACTGAGCATCTAGGCTTTTGCAACTATACAGGGCACTGCCAACATCACTGAGCAAAAAGCAGCACTGGGCAAACATGTAGCTCAAATATGAGAAACAAATTTTAAGCTAACAACCAAGTCGGAAAGCACACAATAAGCCTTTCACCAGCAATCCCTACCTCAAGACAGGTTAGATAAGCACACTTCTGCCACAAGGGTGCAGAAAAACACCTTCTTAATGTAGACTAGCTTGTTTGGAGCCCAAGTGTAACAAGATCACACAGACTACCTACAACAGTCCTAGAACTAACAGATACAATGTAATACAGTGCATTTAGCTACTTAAAGCAGCAGTAGAGAGTACACATTTTTTGCTCTGAAGTGCAAAAATAACAGCAAATAGCTTAAGAAACTGGTAAAGTACAGTTACAGTATATAAGAGAACAGTGAAAAAGACTTCATGAACCACCAGGCTGTAGTAAAAACATAGAACTTTTAATACAAAATGTAAGCGCTTTCAGGATACACCCTTCATCAGACATATACAAAAAACAAGCAAAACCCTTTTTAAAAGTATTTAAAAATCAATAAGCCAATGAACATCAAGTACCACTCCGTGGAGTCCTGGATTTCTGTCAGCACCTAGCCTTACAAGCCATTGTACCTCACAGTATTCAGTCTGGCAATATCACCCCCTCAGACTGAATACTGTGAGGTACAATGGACTATAAGGCTAGGTGCCAACAGACGTCCAGGACTCAATGGAGTGGTACCTTTAAAACCTGTTCTTAGGAGGCAGAGACCTGTAACTTAGATGATTAGAACTTGATGCTCCTTGACTTACTGATTTTTAAATACTTTTAAAAAGGTTTTTGTTTGTTTTTTGTATATGTCTGACGAAGTTCATCATGGAACTTATAAACAATGACAATGGTAATCTCCAAACTCTGGACCCCACCCAGTTCGGGTTTGTAAAAGGCAGATCATGTCTCCTAAATCTGATAGACTTCTTTGAAGTGGTCACCAAAGCCGTAGACGAGGGTAAGGTGGTTCACACAGCCTATCTAGATCTCGACAAGGCTTGACACCATCCCCCACTCTGGAATTATAGATAAACTCACTGTACTAGATCTCTATGTCACAAGATGGGTTGCCAACTGGCTCACTGACAGAACCCACACTGTGAAGTTAGCAGACTCCAAATCCGACTTCAGACCAGTGACAAGTGGAGTACCACAGGGTTCAGTCCTGGGTCCTCTCTCCTGTTTGGTATCTACTTCTCTGAAGTACAGGCTAACACAGAATGTCTTTGGTTAACAAAGTTCACAGATGACTGCAAAGTAGAAGCCATAATCAAAACTCCAAAAGATGTGGACATCCTACAAAAGGTCCTCGCTGAGACAGATGCCTGGTGTCAAAGCCATGGCCTAAGCTCAATGCCAAAAAGTGCATTGTCATCCCTTTTGGTAAAAACTCTGTACCCATGAACTACCACATACGCAGTAGTCTACTTAACACTGAAAGTGTGATAAGAGACCTTGGGACACAGGTGGACAGTAGTTTCTCCTTTGATAATCACATCACCACAGTAGTCAGGAAATCCTTCTACATGGCACACCTCATCACAAAATGTTTCTCATCCAGGAAAAAAAGAGGTCATTGTTCCACTCTACTCATCACTCATTAGACCCATTATAGAGTACATCGCCCCTTTTGGTATGTACATCACAAGGAACTCCGAAAAAAGGGGAAAACGAAGCCAAGAACTTAGAAACAAAACCAGGAAGCGTCACCAGCAGCTGAAGTATTAATCCTTTATTAGGATCACAAGACATCTACAACAACTGGAAAGGCTGCAGAAATACCTCACAAACAGGATTACTGACCTCAAACAGATGCCCTACGCAGACAGTCTCAAAAAACTGCAGCTTTACTCTGTCGCATATTGCCGTCTCAGAGGCGATCTCTGCCTAACATACAAAGCTATGTCAAAACCCAGAGCTTTTGGACATGCTCCACTTAAAGAAATCCCAATCCCCAATCCCTCCGAGCTACACGCTCTAGGGACCAAACCTTGTCGCCACAATAAACAGAACATGCTGGAGGGATAGATTCCTGTCCCAGAGACTCCTATACTCTGGAACAAACTACCTATCTATATCAAACAAAGCTCCTCATTAGCACTCTTCAAGAAAAATTTTGATGATTGGATGGGAGATAGGAAATTCACCCCGTGGATCATTTCTGTGGCTCTGCTCAACAGTGGCACAGGAAAATAATTTTCTTGGGTGGCGAAAGCCAGGGTACCTTTTGGCTAGGCTTATATAGGCCCCAGGGCCAATAGCCTAGTACCTACCTATGAAGGGTGTATCCTGAAAACGCGTACATTTTGTTTTAAAAGTTTTGTGTTTTTACTACAGCCTGGTGGTACATGAAGTCTTTTTTTCCTGTTCTTTTGTAAGGTTTTGCTTACATAGACCTTTAGTGCCTCTACTTGCAATTTTTGTTTCTTCAGTATATAAGAGAAGTATAAAAAATACTTATTTTTGTCTTTTCAGTAGTGGATTGCTCCAGGTGAAAGCAAATTCACAGCAGTCAATAGCAAAGTCACCAAAACACTAGCAGCTCTGAGTATCTATGCCAAAGCTTGCACAAATGCTCAATCCCCAACTCAGAAAAGTTAGATCAGCATGCTTCTGCCACAGGGATGCTGAAAACACATTCTTAATGTAGAATAGCTGGTTTGGAGCTCAACTGTAACAAGACCATAACTATCAGATACAATGTAATACAGTGCAGCTGAAAGTACTTTTTTTTTTTTTTTTTTTTTTTGAAGCTACTGAAGTACAGTCACAGTCACAGTATATAAGAGAAGTGCAAAAATACTTAGAGCCCTTTTGTGCGTTTCCCACCTCAGATAGACCAGGTAAACACCTACTGCCACTAGATGAATAATCCCAGTCCTCCTAATGTAAAAACACAGTAAAGGAGTGTCCTGACTGAAATGCTACCACAAACAAACTCAAAGATATGGATACAGCAGTGTACTGTAAACTGCTTCTAAAAGTGTGATTATTCAATAAAAGTACTTTGCTTTGTAAAAATGAGCCAAGAGCCATGCAATTTTACAGAATTTATAAAGGCACTAAAAACAAGATACAACCCATGGTGGTGGTGCTGCGATAGCGTTGTCGGCTCACAGTCAGACGCTGTCTGGTTTGATTCTCAGCTAGAGCGTCTTCTGCGTGGAGACATGCGTGAATGGGCGTACCTTCGTTGAAGGTTGTGCATCAGGGCTGGTAACTCAGCACGTAAAAATCAACTACCAATCATTAGCTGACTGGAGTTCCGCTGTGGCGACCCCTAACCGGGAAAAGCCGAAAGACACACACTAAAAACAAGATACACAAATGAATAAGCCCTCCAGCCAATAAAACTGCATGCAGACATCTCAGGTGTTCCCCAACCTAAACAGACCAGGCTACTTCTCAGTGCAGTAGATAAAAAATCAACTGACCTCATGGTGTAAAAACAAGTACATGCTAGAGTGTAAACATATACTACTTTATTCAACAGCTAGCTAGATAATGAATACAGATCAAGTAAATCAGTAGAACAGACAATGAGAGGCAAAATGCACTTTTTTCAATATAAGCACAAAGAAAGTTAAATAATTCAAGACATCAACAGCAGTGTAGGTGGGGAGGAGCTTGTTAAGCTCAATTCAAAGTAGAAGTGGGCATCTTAAAATTATTAGGTTTTAAAAAGCAGATGAAAAAATGGGAGGTAGGGTGGGAAAACCTAGCAGGGAATCACCAGCAGTGCTTTAGTTTATGCAGACTTGAAATAATAAATCATAATGGAGAGATGGATTTTGCAAAGCTGCTCACAAAAAATGGAAAGAACAATTTAAAATAAATTAACACCCAGAAGTATGTTTAGATAAATTGAACTTAGCTGCTTCATTAACAGGAAAAACTCCACACAGTGCATTAAAATGACATGCACCATGTTACATAAATTACAAGCATGTGTGTGTGTGTGTTACAAAGCTACAAATAGATGCGAAGTGAAATTTAAATATATGCAGAGATAGTCCCCCGGATTTACTAAACTTCAGTGCAGGACTAGTTTAGTTCTGCACGGAAGCACCTGTTTAGGAGCAGGACTGCAGCCCGCCATGCATAGTAATGAAGGCACGCTGGCCAAGTTCCTTGGCTTACACGGAGCGTGTACAAGTACAGGGGGCGTGTCTGAGAGCAGAGCTCTCAGAATAAACATGCCCGTGCAATGTTGAACAGCAGAAGCTGTTAAGAAATGAGCGTGATCGCTCACAGGTGTCCCCATATCCGCACCAACAGACCCCCCCCACATGTACAACAGCAACAGGACATAAAAAATAAAAGAAGAAACCCATCTACAGCTTTAAAACACCGAGCTAACCGTAGGTGCACGGGTGTGCCCATCACTTAGCTACGTTTAATGTAGCTGAAATAGCAAAAGGAGGATAAAAAGCAGGATATGTGCAAATGAAGCAGTACAGCAATATTGTTGTGGGCAGAGCATTCGCCTCAGGAGCAGTCAATCCCGGTTAGAGTCCCACTGCAGTACATTCCATTTCCATGTCAAATACTGTTAGGATCAATATATTTAGTTGTATAACCTAATAAATAACATACATGTGTGAACTGGAGTAGGAAGCAGTGTAATGAATGATAACCCCATACACTTGCCAAATCCGCCATCTCTCCAAGAACCAGTAGACTATCACTGTCTACAATAGATCAGCTGTAAGGATAAATAAGCACGAGTAAGCAGGTGCAAGTCTGTTTGCGCGATGGGAAGCAGTGCTTACACAGAGTAAGAAATAGTGAGGCTAACCATGTGTAAGCGGATGTCACCGGAAGTTAGCAGTGCTTACCATCGTGCAAACTCGCTGACAACAGCGTAAAAGTGCTTTAACCACTCTGTATCCAATGGGCCCTGTTCTTGCCAGCAACAAATTAAACAGTCCCTGCAAGGTACGAACCCAGGTGCCTGCACACCATAGGCAATGTGATTTACCACTAAGCCACCGCAGATATACATAACCCTGATGTGCCTACAAACATAGCATCCAGCAATGCCATTCAACATTACAGGACATGTAGCTAAATATGTAGATGTGTGTGTGTGTGTGTGTATATATATATATATATATATATATATATCTACAACTCAATAGATATATACCTCTCCCTCCCTGTATTACTTATGTATACATATATAACATATAGATATATACATATGCAGACATCCATACACCTGTAGATGGGTTTCTTCTTTTATTTTGTATGTCCTGTTGCTGTTGTACATGTGGGGGGGTCTGTTGGTGGGGATCTGGGGACACCTGTGAGCGATCTCGCTCATTTCTTAACAGCTTCTGCGGCACAGTGGTGCAGCGGTTAATGTTGTCACCTCACAGCAAGAGGTTCTCCGGTTCGATTCTCGGCTGGGGTGCCTTCTGTGTGGAGTTTGCTTGTTCTCCCTGTGTTCGCTTGGGTTTCCTCCGGGTACTCCGGTTTCCTCCCACATTCCAAAGACATGCATCTGGAGCATTTCTCCCTGGGCCTCCACTGAAAACAGGCTCTGTGGATCCTAGTCGGACTTTCCCGGTCAACAAATGATAAATAAAAAATAAAAAAATAAATATGTGTGTGTGTGTGTGTGTGTGTGTGTGTGTGTGTGTGTGTGTGTGTGTGTGTGTGTGTGTGTATATACACAGATATATATCTATGATATGAGACAGCACATACGAATGATATATATGACCACAGGCACCGCCAATGGGGGTGAGGGATCCCGATCAACATACGTGTTACACGTACCAATATCCTGGGTCTATATTAGATGAACTTTCGTTTCGTTTTCGTTTTAGCGAACGCTCACATGAGCGAATATCCAGGTACTCGAAACTGCAATTGTGGGGGGTTGCGCCCCCCCCCTAAATATATATTCCAACTCCGAGATCGCACTACAGTGAGGAAAGGGCAAATATTCCCATCTTCACTGTACCACGATCTCGCAATTGTGGTTTCGAGTTCTGCAATATTCGCTTATGTGAGCGTTCGCTAAGATGAACTTTCGTTCATCTAATATAGACCCCAATATCCCACCCCCACAGCCAAACAAGTGAAACATACAAAGTAAACAAACCACTGCTTCCAAAAGCACAGGCAGTGGGAGAAACATTGTGGAACCGCTAAGTCTAATCTAGAAACAAAGACAGGAACGTCCCTTGCAGGACAACCCAAAATTTTCAGGATATTTGGATTCCAGGCATTATACCGATCTGTCACGGCAGGGCACGTATGTTCTCGGACTACAAGGTTGGGAAAGCCTGATGATCCATGGATGGAGAAAACATACGTGAGCGGTCCTGAGAAGTGGAGTGTGGGCCGTGTGTAGTGGTTTGGCTAGACGCGACATGCACCCAGATAAAGGATGACTGCTGCGAAGGGGGAGAGGGTGGGGGGGACGATGGGTATGAAATTATGGGTCGAGACATGCCGGGGTTGGATGGAGTGGTTCTACTCGGACCGCCTCGTGGAGATGAGCAATAGTGTGAATTGGGCAGAGCAGTCGCCTAACAAGCAGGCATTCCCGGTACGAGTCCCACTGCAGCACAGTAAAATAAATAACTGAATCTTAACCTGAATACCTGAGTGTATCCTATCCAGAACTGTTGCACTGGAATCTAACTACACCTTAAACTGACCTTTGTCAACAGTCATACCTGATATGTAAACTTGAACTAAGCATGAATAATACCTACATGTTAATGTAAACTAAGCATGAATAATATGTTACTTAGCTATGTTACATCTGTTACTCTCTATGAATGTGAACACCTCTGCATTACATGTAATGATTAGCTGAGAATGTTAAGTTGTCCATCTCGCCTTCATTCTTGCTGGATGGGTTCGGAGCCGATCCTCGGCTCCAACTCGGCCAATACTAAAGCTCGAGAGCTAATTCCACCGGCTCGAGGCTCCCCTATATCCCACAATGCTAGGCGGTAACTACTCAGATCTCGTTTGCCGCTATAGCTGACGAGGTGCTTTTCTACCGGCTCAGGCAGGTTAGTGAGAGTTTTTACCGTAATAGGTATTTCTTAACCCCCTATTGTTTCATACCATAACCTTTTTAGTTTAATTAATATTTAGATAAATTGACCCCTGTTTTTCGGGTCTATATTCCCTTCCTTTTCTTCCCTTAACTTGTAGGCCTTCGGCCCCTTCCCTTCCCCCAGTCCTTTAGTGTGACTAAATTAGTAGTTTTTTTGTTAAGGGCTTGTATGTGTGTTTGTGGCTTTGTGTTAGCCTTAATAATTTAATAATTTTCTTCGGTAGAGGGTGTGTCTATAGTGTGTTTGTGTTGTTGTCAGGCACTCCTTTCACTATGTCAAAAGACGCTAAGGTCTCAGGCTTTAAGAAGTGTGACTCGTGCTGTCAGAAAATGTCTCTGACAGACAGTCACACTTCTTGTGTGTATTGCCTGGGACCTTTGCACCTGCAGGACTCTTGTGCTGTTTGTCATGGTTTTAGCCCTAGAGTCCTGCAGGAATGCAAGAATAAATTAATCTTGTGGGGCTTATTAAAGCCTGAAGGCCCCCCGACTCAGTCTGTGTCGGGGAAGCCTTCTAAAACTTCCAAACAGTCGGCTCCGGTTTCTGAGTCGACTGCTGGAAAGGTTAAGTCAGCTTCGACATCGGCTCCGGACGGAGCCGATGTTTCCAAGCCTCATACTGTTACCTCGGCTCTGGGTGGAGCCGAGGCTGATAAAACTCCGTTGGCTCCGATACTCTTATCGGAGCCACAGTCTAGGAAGAGATCTAGATCCCCCTCTATCGGCTCCATGCATTCGGCGCCAGGATCCCCTCTTCTTTCTGAATGGAGCCATAAAACTCATTCCTCACGGTCTTCCAGGTTATCTGACCACGATTTGCAAAGGGTAGTGAGTAGACTTCTCAAGTCCGAGGCACTGGCCCAAATGCTGCATAGCCCGACTCAGCAGTCAGTGGCTATTTCCATTCCCCAATACATTCCTACTCCAACTCCTTTGAGTTCGGAGCCAGGGCTTGTCGGAGCCATGACTATCAGTGCGTCGGATCCGATACCTTCCCTTTCGGCTCCGTCTGCTCCGATCTCCTCCTTGGAGGGATCTCGGCGCCGAGCTTCCCTCGTCTGCTCCGAGGGGGCGAGTGGCATCGGACCCTTGTCCGACCCCGCTCTCCCTCTCGGGGCTTCGGCGCTGGTGAGTTCGGCTCCAACATCGGCTTCGGAGCCGTCCCTGTCGGTGCCAGGGGAGGTCCTTGTCTCTTCGGAGCGGGGGCCTCTGGCCTTGCCTGACAGGGGTGCCTTCGAGGTCATGCGGAGCGTGCTAGAACCAGGTTCTGCCCCACAGTCGGCGCCTTCAGCCCCCCCATCTACAGTGCCTGCGGTGATTTCTACTCACCCCCTTGCCTTAGACCGCAGAGCGCCACCTCCTCAAGTTTCCCCACTGGGAATTTCCTCCTCTTCCGAGGCCTCTCCTGACTCGGTAGGAGATCCCCCTAGGAAGAGGCAGTGCAAGAGGAAGCACATTGACTCCCCTGAGTCTATCACCTCTGACACTGACTTAGAGGAATCTGAAGGTTCCCCTCGATCCCCCTCTGAGGATGTCTCATTTGCTGACATCCTTGAGATCCTCAAACAGAGGGGGAACTGGCCAGCCCTTAACCCTTCGGAGGATGAGTCAGGGTATCTTGAGGCGTTTGGCTCTCGCCCTTCTACCTCCTGGGTGTCCCCTCCCTTTGACCCCCTTATGGAAGTGGTGGCAAGGAAGGCTTGGACGGCTCCTGATTCAGTGCAACCCACCCCGAGGAGACCATCTAAATTTATTACTGCCCCTAGAGATAAAGATTTTTTATCCAAAGGTGTCCCTGTTGATGCCATGGTGGTGGCTGCGGCCACTAAGAAGGAGTTAGCCGATCCTTCGGTTCCTGTCCATCCTCCTAATAAGGAATCTAGGACCATGGACAGGTACGGCAAGTGGATGTTTTCATCAGCGACCTTTTCAATGCGTTCGCTGAATTACTTATGCCACTTCACTCGTCTCCAGAGAGATTTACTCAAGGATATGGGTGAACTGATAAAGGATCCTACAGCTGAGGGGTTCAAAGACACAATGAACTCCCTGTTGGCAACCCTGAATTCCATCGTTAACTCCTCCATGCGGCTGGTCTCATATGCTGCAGATGGGGCGAGTAGAGCCGCAGGCACAGGTGTTGCCTTACGACGTCACGCCTGGATGCGGCTATGCAACTTTGCGGACCCTTTCAAGGCGTCCTTCACCAATTCTCCCTTTGGATCATCCTTGTTTGGTCCACAAGTGAAGGATACATTGACCAGGTGCGAGGTAGAAGGTAAGACTCTCTCTGCCGTAGGAGTCCGTTTTTCTACCCCTTCTAGACCCTATCCCAAAGGTCAGAGGGGAGGAAAGATGTGGTTCATAAACAATCCCAGGAGTCTCATCTGACGACAGGTCGATTCCCCTCTAGAGGCAGAGGGGGGAATAATAATAGACGCTGCCCTAGAGGCAGAGGAGGTCCGCAAAACCAGGGTAGCAGAGAAATGTTCTCTGATAAACCCTTTCAGCATCCCTGAGGGGCTGCCCGGCTGTCCACCTTCGGAGGCAGTCGGGGGAAGGTTATCCCTGTACCCAAAAGCCTGGCTTTCCCTTACTCAAGACAAATGGGTACAGTCGATCATATCCGAGGGTTACAAAATTCCCTTTATTCACATCCCATCCCAACCCAAAAGATCCCTTTCAGACGTTCCACCCGGTCTAAGGGACCAAGCAGCATTAGAAATTTCAAAGCTGCTATCAAAAAGAGCTATCCAAATCAGTCCCAGCAGACCAGCAAGGATCCGGAATCTACTCCAAATTCTTTTTGGTACCAAAAAAAACAGGGGACTGGAGACCCATACTGGATCTCAGCTACTTAAACAAGTATATCAGGAAAACAAAATTCCGGATGGTCACGCTTCAGTCCATTCTACCCTTCTTGGGTCAGGACAATTGGATGTGCTCGATAGATCTTCAGGACGTGTACTGCCACATCAAGATGAACAGACGCTCCACGAGATATCTCCGCTTCAGGCTGGGAGCCAGTCACTACCAGTTCAGGGCCCTGCCCTTTGGTCTCACTACAGCCCCCCGTGTGTTTACCAAATGCATGGCAGTGGTCGCGGCTCACTTGAGGCGTCAAGGATTCCAGGTGTTTCCATATTTAGACGACTGGCTCCTTACCGCCACCACCAGACATTAGCTTCTTCTATCCAGGGACTTCACCATCCAATCTTGCCAAGCTCTAGGCATTTCGATAAATTTCGAAAAATCTGCCTCGTCGCCCTGTCAATCTATTACCTTTATAGGCGCCACCTTAAACACACTCAATCTTTCAGCCAGACTCACAGAGCAGAGAGTGTCAGATATTCAAAAACAAGTTTCCCTTCTCTTACAACGCAACAAAGTCAAAGCCAGATTAGTTTTGAAGGTGTTAGGACTCATGGCAGCAGCTATTCCCCTTCTCCCCTTGGCTCGCTTTCACATGAGGATCCTCCAGTGGATGCTGTTTACTCAATGGTCCTTTCAACAGCTCCCGATGTCCCATACCATTTTGATAACTCAATCATGCAAGAATCAACTGTCTTGGTGGATCACATCACCTCAACTTCTCCGAGGAAGACCCTTCACTCTCCCCCCCCCAGTCGCCACATTGACAACAGACGCCTCCCTGATCGGGCGGGGGGGGGACATTATCAGGGCAGGACAGTCCAAGGCACATGGCAACCTTTCGAGTGCCACTTGCACATAAATGTCTTAGAGATGAGAGCAGTGCTTTTAGCATTGCAAGCCCTTCACGACTCTCTTCCCACTGGGACTATGGCAATTCAAACGGACAACATGTCCGTAGTGTGGTACATCAACAAACAAGGTGGAACCAGATCATACCCTTTATGTCGAGAGGCACTCAGACTTTGGCAATGGGCGATCTCTTCTCAGCGTTTTCTGATAGCAACGTGCATTCCCGGGAAATCCAACGTTATTGCAGACAAATTGAGCAGGGCAATTCTCATGCCCCACGAGTGGTCTCTAAAGAAATCAGTTCTAGAAGAAGTATTCCTAAAATGGGGCCAGTCTTGCTGCGATCTTTTTGCTACTCCCCAAAACAGCAAGTGTCACGACTTCTTCACTCTCTTCCCGTTACCAGGCCATCCCACCAGAGACGCTCTAGTTCACGATTGGCCCCAGGGACTTCTGTATGCCTTTCCCCCCTTTCCACTGATATCTCAACTAATTCAGAAAGCCATCGCCTTGAGAGTGACAATGATCCTCATTGCCCCTTACTGGCCTCAACAGATATGGTTTCCGTTTCTTCATCGTTCCCTTTTGGAGCAGCCTTGGCATCTGAACCCAGTACCAGATCTGATAACCCACCAATCGGATCAGCTGCACCAATCTCTGCTTTCTCTAAACCTCACAGCGTGGTTTCTCCGATTCCAACCTTAGCCAGGCTTCCCTCAATATCTCGCTTGGTCCGAGATATCTTGATAGCCTCTCATAAATCTTCTACCTGGAAGATTTATAGTAGCAAATGGAAACGCTTCTCCTTTTGGGCAATGTCAAAAAACATAGATCCCTTTACAGCACCTATCCAGTCTATTCTAGATTTTCTAGCAGAACTCTTTCATTTAGGATCATCTGCATCTACCATTAGAGTTCAATTGGCTGCCATATCTAATTTTCATGTTGGTGTCTCGGAGTCTAGCATCATGGCTCACAAACTCTGTAAAGCCTTTTTAAGGGGCGTATTTCTTCTCAAACCTCCAATCAAAGATCCCCGCCTCAATGGGATTTGAACTTGGTTCTGGCATCCTTAATCCTTCCCCTTGAACCGGCAGCTTCATGTTCTCTGAAGTTGCTTTCTTGGAAGACACTTTTTCTAGTAGCTATAACTTCAGCGAGAAGGGTATCTGAACTCCATGCTCTGTGCAGTCGTCCTCCTTACTTAGTGTTTCACAAAGATAGGGTATCCTTCCGTACTAATCCATCCTTTTTGCCCAAAGTTTCCTCTCAAGTAAACCTAAACCAAATTATTGATCTCCCCGTCTTTTTCCCTAACTATTCAAACAGGTCGGAACAAAAGCTACACTTTTTGGATGTTCATCGCCAACTTAGATATTACTTAGATAGGACTAAACACTTCAGGAAATCTAATCAATTGTTTCTGTCATATGCGGAAGGAAAATTGGGCCTTCCTGTTACTAAAGTATCCCTCTCTAGATGGCTCACCTCTACAGTTACCTTCATCTATGAGATAAGACATCAAAAACTACCCTCAAGACCTAGAGCTCATTCAACTAGGGCATTAGCTACATCCGTAGCTTTTCAGGATAGGCTGCCAATAGATTCCATTTGTGCAGCAGCCACCTGGGCTTCTCCTCATACATTCATTTCACATTACAAATTGGACATGGTTTCCAGAAGCCGTGCCAATTTTGGTTCCACTGTTCTCAAGAGTCTGTTCCGATAGGCCACCCGGGATAAGGTGCTAGGGACATGGTCCCATCCAGCAAGAATGAAGGCGAGATGGACAACTTAACATTAAGAAGTTATGTACCTACCTTAACGTTCCATGTTAGTTGTCTTCTTCTCGCCTTCTTTCTTGTGTCCCACCCTCCTTCCCCCAAGCCTGGACAGACCGACAGGAATTCAGTTTGTGTTCTTCCTCTGGAAGTCGTCATTCCCACATGTTCTTCCACCTCTTTTTCTCCTTTCTTAGGTCTGCGATACCTTTCACCCAGGTTGTTTTGAGGTGGGTTTCCCTACTCCATTCTATGGAGACTAGGGTTGCTTGGTATAGCTATCAAACGAGATCTGAGTAGTTACCGCCTAGCATTGTGGGATATAGGGGAGCCTCGAGCCGGTGGAATTAGCTCTCGAGCTTTAGTATTGGCCGAGTCGGAGCCGAGGATCGGCTCCGAACCCATCCAGCAAGAAAGAAGGCGAGAAGAAGACAACTAACATGGAACGTTGTGGTAGGTACATAACTTCTTATTTACTGTGAAGCCTGTCTCCCCGGGCCTCCGCTGAAAATGGACAAGCATCCAGTCAGAATTTCGCGGTCAACAAATATAAAATAAATAAAGTAGTGCAGGGATAAGTGGGAGTAAGCACTTTTAAGCAGCAGTAAGTGGGTTTAAGCCTGCTTGCGCAGCAGTAAGCAATGCCTACACCGGTTAAGCAATGTAGAAGCTAACTCAGTGTAAGACGCCGTAACTGGAGGTTAGCATTGCTTACTCTCTCACAAACTCGCTTACAATTGCTCAAAAGTGCCTTAGTCACTCTGTAGCCAACAGCTCTCATCCTGCCCAGCAACAAAATAATCTGCATTCCCAAGTTGCAACCCCCAGACCCTGCACACTATAGTCAAAGTAAGTTACCACCAAGTCATGGCAGATACACATACAGCTGCTATCACAAACATATCATCCAGCACAGTCAATCAACTGTATAGGAAATTATGTGATTATGTAGATTAATACGAACAGTCATGTGTACATTGCTCAAATACAGTATTTCGAGCAGTCTATGTGTATCATAAAAACAGTGCCTGTCCAGTCATACTGTGAGAACAGTAGTCTTGCATAATACGTAAAAGAATAATAAAAAAGGGTGCGTGTCGAGGGGGCATGTGGCCGTGCTTCATGCACAGAATGTCAAACCTGGGATGTCTGTTCCACAGAACCAGGAGATGAGGCTGGCCAGGTGTGTGAGCAAACCGCTGCTTCTCAAACCCCTGACAGGATGCTACCAGCAGGAGTAACAGTGTAGACCAGCTAAGTCTAATCTTGACACAAAAACAGGTCCGTCCCTGGCGGACGAATCAAAAATTGTGAGTCACATCGATGTTTACACCCTTATCGGAAGACAATCAAGGCAAGGCTCGTACATACGTGGACTAAACGGATGAAGAGCCTGAAGAAGCTTTGGTCGGGACAGTATACTCTATGAGTACCAAGACGTGCAGACAGGGCAATGGGTGGAGGTATGGTATGGCTGGGCTAGCAGCTGGAGAATGGATGGTGTACGTGGAGTTCGGGGGGCAGAGGAAGGAACCATGGGTATGACACTATGGAAGAAATATGCAAATGAAGCAGCACAGCAATAGTGTAGTGGGCAGAGCATCCGCCTAATGAGCAGGCATTCCTGGTTCGAGTCCCACTGTAGCACTGTCTATTTTACATGGCAAAGCATGTTATAACCAATAGTTTTGTTGCAAAACCCACTAAATAACATATATATATGAACTGGATTACTGCAAGAAATGCACATGTGAAGTGTCAGTGTCAGACTGAATAAGGCACTAGTAAGCAGGTTGATTCACCAATAAGCAATAGTAAGTGTATGTAAGCACTAGTAAGTGGGCTTCAGCCCGTTTGCGCGGCGGTAAGCAATGACTACACTGGTGAAGCAAATTGAAGCTAACACCCTGTAAGCAGATGTAATGACAGGTTAGCAGTGCTTACCTCCGCGCAAACCCGCTAACAGCTGACTAAATGTGCCTTAACCACTCAGTATCCATTGGCCCTTGTTCTGCCCAGTAACAAAATAAACGGCCTCTGCTAGGCTTGAACACAGAACCCCACGCACCATAGGCAAAGTGATTTACCACTAAGCCATGTCAGATATACATAACCCTGATGTATTCAAAACATATCAACCAGCCCAGTCATTCAGTAGTACAGAGAATGTATTCCAACATGGAAATGTATTTGTGTGAGTAAATATAGTAATATCTAAACAGATACAACATATCAATAGATGTAGATATATATATATATATATATATATATATATATATATCTCCATAGAAATATATACATAGATATATATGGCCACACATATGTAGATAGCAATGGTAGATTGACAAATACAAATATGTCCACATGCACCATTAATGGGGTTGAGAAGCCCAAACAATATACATCATGTACGAATAGGCATACCTCCACCACAGCCAAACACGTCCGCCCTGCAATACACTAAAGTGTTACAGATCACATAAGCCGGACCTGACATGACATGTGCACAACATGTAAACAGTAGTACAACCCACCTGTATGATTTCAGGCTGGTATTGATAACATATCATGCAGTACAGTGTGGCTCCCATAGGAGATGTACAATATGGAAGCTATCAACTTCCTCAGGATACATATACACAGAGACATATATGCAGATACAGATATACATACACACACACACATATATATATATATATATATATATATATATATATATATATAGATATACATGTGACTATGCAGACACATGCAGAGATATGTACAGCAAGATGCACATGTAGAAGGTGCACACAATATGCAACAGCCACCATGCCTACAGTTAACACCTTAACAACTGGGCATTGTATGGGCCACCCATACAAATGACAATTGTTGCCTGCAACATATGACCACAAAGAGGTTATAGGATAAAACACCACACACAGGTTTGCAGAAATGGATAACCTTTATTTGTGTACTATTACAGTTTTACATGCTATGTATTATAGCTGTTCAGACACTGACATCCATATAAACAGAGTAATGCAACTGTGAAACAGTTATACTAATACAGTAGTCTGGAAAGGTTCACAACTGTTGCTGTCTAGGCCAAGCCCTTCATATTGTACAATAGTAAAGACAGGCTGGGCCACAGGATACAAAACTATCAACAGTAAGTAATGTAGGTGTATAGTTCAGCAGCCTCTATCTACAATCTGTACAAATACACTAGGTGTAAAGACTTCAGTTGACCAAATGGGATGTAACTGTTACATAACAAGGCATAACTCACACCATCACAAGCACACTGACAAACAGAACAGCATGTATGGCAGAAGGCAGTAGGCCTACATTAACCCAAGTTACATAATGTAAATATAGGTGGAGTGTATGGTACTGTACACCCAGATACTTTACGGAAGCTCACCCCTGATACCCCCACATTTTGTAACAGCCTAAGTCATTTATGGTGCACCCCCCCCAAACTCAATAATACAGGGCCATATACCAACCACCGTTACATACACTGGCCTCTGGAGTGCATAAGGGCACACATGTATTTTGTAGGTGAAGCCCACACATATATATGGCCTCAGCCCCACAGTTTGTGTGGGGGATACAATAGCAGTGGACTGATGGCAACAATGGCAGTGTGATATACACACAGCCCACTACAGAACAGCCCCTGACAGCATGTCATATGTGCAAAGCTTGGTATGTAGGTGGAGGACAGAGGCTGGAACACAGGCCCATATGTGGAAAACTGTTGCCATACACTAAGCAAGTCACTGGTGTCACAGGATAGTCTGCAACCTACCCTTAGTCAGGGAATCGAGGTTAGAAACATAAATGGATGTAGCAATGTACTGATAGCACTCACACACACTGCCACTGAAATATCAGACACAGCACCTGTGTGGAGAACAGACAAAACATGATAGTCACACCTCTGGCCACCAAGAGAATTGGCCTACAGGTGAGAGCTATGCAGACAGACTGCTTTCCAAGGTAAACTAGTATGTACACACACACCCTGTAACACCAGTACTATACAAAGCATAACACAACCTCCTACAAATATGCAGCTGGCCTGAGTGTGCCGATTCCCCTGTAAGAGGTATTGCTACCTGCTGTCTGTAACACTGATGTCCACACACGGGAAGGATGTCTATCACACAGGAAAGGTAAAGGGACCATGCCCACATGATGTGGGGATTAATAGTAGGTGGTTGCCATGACAGTGATAACTGGAGGTACTACACAACAAGCTGCATGGAGTTAGCAAGTGGAAGACACCGATTGGTGCAGAGGCCATCACCTGATCATGTGCATCATGTACTAAAGACAGGCTATCTATTCAAAGCAGCTCAATCCATTACTGGAGATGGGGGTGGGGGGTGGAAGAGTAAAAGCAAAAGAAAGGACAAAGCACTTCAAACAAAAAGCTGATGTCACAGGCATTTAGCCAGCTGTCATTCAACAAGACACCATTCCCACAACAGGTGTGTGAGGTATATATACATGTAATAGAATGTAGTACCTGGTCCATCATAATGGGATAGATGGTGTTGTTGTGATGATGTTCAACTGAACAACTGCTATGGACAATACTGTCTGTCCCTGTGTATAGTGGGCCATAGCCATTAACTGTGCAGGTCAGCACTGACAGACAAAATGTAAGCCATCATAGTGTGTGTAGTGTAATGGGAAGTACATGGCCACTAGCTGGTGGTGGAAGTAATGCCATTATGATGGACATGTGGGAGCCACGGCCCACCACTGGCAGGATACTCAGGTGAGTCTGTAATGTAGCATGCCGGAATGCCATAGCTGTGTAATAGGGTTACCTGCAATTGGCTCCTACATATACCCCCCTAATATCAGGCCATGTCCATATGTTGCACCTGTCTGTGTTGTAACAAGGCAAAACAGTGCAGCTGTGCAGGACGGTGTTGTGAGATTGTGGAGCTGATGTCTGAATGTACCCCACATATCGGTATGCATATGTGTACATGTCACATATATAATATTTAGATGTATATATATATATATATATATATATATATCAGCATGTATGTCCAGAAATATACATATACCCATGTGTAGACATATATATGTGCACATATATATGAAGTCACATATGTGACTGCAATACACTAAAGTGTTACAGATCACATAAGCAGGACCTGACATGACATGTGCACAACATGTAAACAGTAGTACAACCCACCTGTATGATTTCAGGCTGGTATTGATAACATATCATGCAGTACAGTGTGGCTCCCATAGGAGATGTACAATATGGAAGCTGTCAACTTCCCCAGGATACATATACACAGACACATATACAAACAGATATGTATGGTAAGACATATCCCCTATATCACTACCACAGTGATGTGTGCTATGTGTGAGGCAGCAGCACACATAGCAATACAGACAGATATCAACAGCTGGCAGTGTGTGCACCAGGATGGGTATGTCACATGTTAGTCCCGTCCTAGCACCACAATGCACCCGCCTGCGAAGTATGCTATAGGGAAGTATGGCAGATACACATGTGGAGGTGGTCGGGATTGGTAGATATAGAGGAAAGTCTACATGGGTGGTATGTGACACATGTGGTGAGTAAACACTGTGGATGCGTGTGGTCTGTGATGTGGATGCACAATAGTCCCCAGTATGGGCACAATGGGAACAAGGCTCCCACCAACTCCCACTCACAACAGCTGTTCATGTCCTGAAGGTGCCAGGCCTGGTGGCTGAGCAGGGGGAGCATGTTGGCCATGTGAATGCGTACTGGGTGCCTCAGATGGATGTAGCACATCCTTCATGTGTCTGTGGAGCCTGGTATGGAACAGACCCTAGACCTGAGCTCAGGGGACATTGACATGTTGTTTTTTGCCTGGGGGGGGGGTTGGCCAACATCCCCTGGGTGGTTCCACCTGATGGTATGGCTGTAAAAGTACACAAGGAGGCCCCAAGTTGGCACACACATGTGAAGTGGCCAGGTATCCTGGTCAGATAGGTGTGGAGAGGTGGATCAGCTGGCCAATGGAACATATACATGTTATTGTGTCACTGACAGAGTACATATGTTGGTAGTAATAGTCTACACAATCCCAGTACATGTCCAACAGCATGCATAGAGCCCCCCTATAAGACAGACTGCCAGATGTGCTGCAATCTCAGAGCAGCCATACCCCTGGCATATATGTAACCATAGTGGCCCTGACAATGGCATGCAAGTGAATAGCCTGTAACAGGATGGCAATGTTAGTGTCCACACAGGGGACATGGCTACAATCGCATAGCAGACGGTGTGGTACACTACAGAATCTGTCCAAATGGTAGTTAAGCTGTAGCCATACCTAATGAGTTGTGTGTATAGTCTGTTGAAGCTGATATGGTGGGGAGTGACAGATGTGGCTGGAAGCACATACACAGGGCCAATATTGACATGTTGCTGTGATAACCCCATACATGTTGTTGCAACATGTGTCTTATGAGGAATATGACATCAGTAACTGTCAGAGCTTTCACCATCTACTGTCTGCAATCCTCACACAACCTTCTGCAGTTCACAGATATGTGCTCAGTGGGTAACACATGACACCAAGGGCACAACACACTACCCAGTCTTCAGACACTGCAGATGTGGAATCCTTATAAACATAGTACTGACATGGCAGGTATTACAACATGTAGGACAGCCATATCCACACACACACTCTGTTAAACTAACATTACTCCACATGCAGTTTAGCAGTACTTACAGCCTGTAGTCAGGTCAGGTACACCCCTCCCCCCTGTGTTTTGCCCTGTTTCCACAGTGTAGGTTGTTAGAGGTAAATCCCCAATCCATCTGAGATGCATTTCGCCAAATGACAGATCTAGTTCCTGCACACAGTGGATGTAAAGGGCCAACACCAAAATGATGTTCCTAGATATTGGAGTATGTTACCACACAGTTAGCTATGGGAATGCTACCATAGCTGTTCCACATGCACTCAGCTAGAGGAGGACTGCAATTGGTGCAGAGGCCATCAGCTGATCATGACCATTACTTACAAAACACAAGCTGCTGCCTAGCAAAGCACGTGTACATCCCACTACCACCACAGAGGGTGTGGGTGGGACAGACAGAGACAAAGTATGTCAGGGAAGGTGTGGGTGAGTAAAGGTAGTTTGCACTGCAGTACTGCCATTTGTGTTGTACACCGACAGGTAGCATGCTGTCTCAGCAGGGTATCCATCGATCATTTGGCATTGACTGTTGCTACATTTCTGCATAGCGGGGGGGAGGGCGCACATGCCTATTTCCACATTTCTACACAGGATTGGGGGGTACATCTGACTGTTACTACATGTCTACGTAGGATGGGGGGCACACCTGACACTTGTACACATTTGCTAGGACTGTACTGGTATGTCGGTTACTCCATTTCAGTCTGTGGTCTTACCTATCGTGCTGGCTTGAGGCATACGAGTGTACTACAGATCTTAGCTTATAATTACCTACATATTAGTGTCTGACTTCCTAGCCTTCACAACTGACATCCCACTGTCTGGCCTGCTGTAGTCAGTCTGTGTAGGCCTGGGGCAGGTGTTGCCCATAGGCTTCATTTAGAGGCCATAATACAGCCTTTGTTTGTGTTTGTCTACACCTGTCCTGCTGGCTGTAACTGTTGTTGGTTATGTGACACCCCCCCCCCCAACTGGCATGTGTGAGTCACTTACCTTGTGGGTGGCCCAGTATTGAGGGTGGTGCTGCAGGGCTGCCTATGTCGGATGCACATAGTACACTCCTTACACATGGTTAGGCACAGGTAGTGTAATGTTTGGCATCATTTTTACTGTATGTGAGAGTCAGAGAGAGGTGTTATTCCCTGGGTTCCTTCCATGTCAGTGTATGTGCTATGCATTGCCTCTTTGCCAAGGCCAGGGCATACTGGGCATGCCTCCTTCTGCCTACTGGGGCAGGCTCAGGTTGTTCCTCCTCCAAGTCACTCTGTGCCCGTGCAGGCCTTGGCAATGGTGGGGGTTTGTGTGGCCTTGCCCCATGCTGTTCCTGCTGCAGCTGTTTCCACAGAATCATATTGTGTAGCATGGCACATACAAGGACAATTTGGGTACATGTAGCTGGTCAGTACTGCAAGGCTCCACCGGATGTGTCTATGCACTGGAACCATGACTTGAGCATCTCAAACACATGCTCTGTTATGATTCTTGTTTGTGCGTGTGCCTCATTATGGAGTTCTTGTTCGGGTGTGTGTGCATTTCGATGGGTATCATCAGCCACAGCTCCAGTGTGTATCCTGCATCCCCCACTAGGTGACCGTGTGGGATGTCCCCATTGGCAAATCTCTGGTACATCTGCATCAGATGCCAGATGTGGGAATCGTGATAGCTTCCAGGGCAGCCAGCACACATGTTCATTATGCCCTGAGCATCGCACAAGACCTGGTAGTTGATGGAGGGGAAGCCCTTGTGGTTGATGTAGACCCTACCCTGCTCACCGGGTGGTGCTTTGATGCATATGTGCATGCAGTCTATAGCACCCACTACCTCAAGGAATTCTGCTATTTGGTGGAACAGTTGGTTATTGCTGGCCAACGCCTCACGGGTGTTGGGGAAATATACGTGCTCACCGACATGTGCTGACTTGGCATCCAGGAACTGGTGGAGTACCCAGGATGCTGATACCTGTGAGATCCCCATCATATCCCCAGCTGGCCTTTGGAAGGTACCTGTAGCTAGTATTTGTAGGCCTATACATACCTTTGTATCCACTGGGATGGGTTCCCCTCTCTTAGTTGTGTGTGTGAGGTGTGGCCGGCACAGCTCAACAATTTGCTGTAGGAGGTCCCAGCCCAACCTACAGCACTCCACTATCTCCAGCTCATGTAGCCCTAGGAAGGTTACCCTGGGTCTATACACTCTTCTCTGTCTCCTCACTGTGGGCTGCTCGGCGGCGTTCACATCCTCACCACCCTCAGCCTCTTCCACAAATAATTGTATGGTAGCCATTGCAGCCCCTAACATTTTGCAGTTGTGAGTGTAAAAGGTTATCCGCTTGTTTACACCGGTGGTGTAGAGTGTGGGGAAAAACCAGAGGAGTAGGTGTTTGCATAGTTTATAGTAGTGTGCTGGGCTGGGCTGCTGCCTGTGTAATTGGCTGATTCTGATACATTTCACCTGCCAGCTATGCTAGTTCTCCTCGATTACCTTCCTACTGCTGTTTTCCCTTCCCATTGCCTTGCTGTTTCAGCCAGTGTGCATGCCATACAGACAGAGTGGTCAAATGTGCACACTGCTGCTATTTCCTGGTTTAACCTCTTTTTTCTTCCTGTACGACCCAGTGCGCAGCGCGCACACCCGCTTAGCCTTTGTAATGACTGCAAGGCAAGTTTAGACACACCCCCTAGCTTAGCTGTGCTACGCTAGGAGCAACCTGGGCCACAGGGCTCCAATCTGCTTACAGTATGCCTGACACACACCCCCATGATGTCACCCAACTCCTAGACTTACACCAAGCTATTCATACTCTTACAGTGTTGGGACCTGCCTCACATGCTGAAGAAAACTGGGATTCACTGTCCCTCCCCTCATTTGCATAGGATTGCCTGCTAATGTATAGTTACGTCTCACACTGAGCCTCCCCCCTTAGTAACCACTACTCACTGGCCAGGTTGTCTTCTGCCTGCCATTGACTTGCATGGCAGAATATTGATTTTAGTTAGACTGCTTGTTTTATGATGTTCTTCATCTCACATTGCTGCAGTCCTTACATATGGGTAGTCCGCTGTCCTCGGTCGGCCCGAATACCAAAGTATTAGGCTGACGTCGGTCATGGGCGCTCAGATCTGACATCAGAGCGTCAGGGTATAAAAGCGCATGACCGACGTCATATCCTCAGTCTTTTTTGCCGCATGGTCCGATGCAGAAGCAGCATTGCAAGTGCCGTTCGGTGTTCTGAAATTTTCGTATTCTGAGTTTCAGACCGAAACCAAGTTGGGCTAAGTACCCCGTTGGGGAATATTTTTGTTTTTCTTGCCTCAGTTAATTCCGGATGTCAGAAAAAGTGAATAATTGTATTTCTTGTGGGAAACAGATACCGCATAGGGATTATCACTCTCTTTGCATTCCTTGTTTGGGACCGAACCACCACGTAGTCGTGTGTCGGTTTTGTGCTAGGTTTAATAAGCGCACTATAAAAAGAAGGTTAGATTGTGCTAGGTTAGTCTTTGGTAAGCGGTGTAATTATAATATGCCGCCGGATCCTCCGACGCCCGCTTCCACGAAGAAGCGCAAAGACAAATCCTTGAAACCTAGACAGGTTGATTCGTCCGCTTCGGACGCCGGTCCTGCAGAAACTACAGTGGAGCAGGTGGATCCGGCTGAAGTTTCTGTTGAGTCTCAGGGGAAACTTTGATTTTGCAGGATGTGGCCTCACAGGAGTCAGGTCAAGCTGAAGGGGCCTCTCAGGTTACTGTTCTCCCTTCTATGCCTAAGGTGGTTAGGCCTTCTGCTACTATTTCTAAGGCTTCTTCTAAGGGCAGGTCTGTTTTGCCTTCCTCTGGTGTCCCTCCAGGTACTTCAGGGTCTGTGCCTAAAAAGCACATGCTTAAAATGGCAGAAGATTTGATTACTTTAATTAGAGGTTCTATGCCCTCCTGATAAGAGGCCCAGGGTGGAGCCAGAGTTGGAAAGTTTGGATCAGGCCTCAGATGACTCAGACTCTTCTGCTGAAGATATTCAAGATTTTCCCCCTTATTCGGATTCTGATGCAGAGGATTCCACTCCTTCTGCTTCTCCTCCAGAGGATTTTTCATTTTCAGAAACTCTGCATTCCATGAGGGAGCATCTTAAGTGGGAAGGACAGGATTTCTCTGATTCACGGAAGAGGCTTAGGGAATTCTTGTTTTTACCACAGCATAGACCCTTGGCTATACCTCCTGTTTTGGATGTTGTTCAAGACGTTTTCTCGGAGGCTTCCCTTAACCCAGATTCTTTGCCTCCTGCGCCAGTTAAACCGGACAGGTATTACAGGGTGCCTGAGGCTCATAAATATCTGTATGAGAGTCCTAGGGCGGACCCAGAAACTATTAGTCAGGGGCCTAAGGGTGTTAGAGCTTCTGTTGTAAAGAATCCGGTTCCTCTAGATAAGGAAGCTAGAGCTTTGGATAGATGGGGTAAGAAGGTGTATACCTCTTCTACTTTAGCAATGAGGGCTTTAAATTGCCAGTTTCATATGTTGAAATATCAGAATTTCCTCCTTTCTCAGCTAAAATCTAAAGTGGATGCTTTGGCAGAGGGCATAGAGTGTAAAGAATTGCAGGATTTAGTACATGTCTCTGAACAGGTGGGTAAGCATTCTTTGCAGTGTGGTTTTGATGCTGTACAGGCCTCTTCTAGGGTGGCTGCCACTGGTTCAGTTCTTCAGAGGCACGCCTGGCTTAAGGATCAGAATTTGTCCGAGCATGTTAAAACTAGAATTCTGGATGCCCTTTACAGTCTGAAGTTTTGTTTGGTCCCCTGTGGAGTCGGTTTTGAAGAAAATGGAAGACAAGGCTAAGTCCATGCAGACTGTTAAAGATTTTTGCAGGTGCAACCTCCAAAGTTTAGTAGAAATTGGCCTACTAAGGGGTGGACCTACCCTTCTTCTGATTCTCAGTCTAGGGGTAGATCTAGACGTGGCAGGGGCAGAGCTCACAGTACATTCAGGCCTAGAACTTGGAGTTCACCTGCACAATCTGCAGGTGAGGGCAGGGGCCAGTCCTTTCGTAAACAGGCCCAATGACCTGCATTTTCAGCTGCCAGATTCTTCTTCCCTGGCAGCTCCTTTGGGAGGAAAGTTAGCACTTTTCAAGCAAAACTGGCTTTTAGTCACCCAGGACAAATGGGTATTGGACATTATAAACCGAGGCTACAAGTTCTATTTCCATACATTGCCTCCTTTCAAAGGCATGCCAGACATTCCTCCTCAGCAAAGGATAGAGGCTCACAAGCAGATTTCTTTACTTCTTCAAATAGGAGCTATACAGCCAGTTCCTCTGTCAGAAGTGGGACTAGGATTTTATTCTCGCCGGTTCTAGTACCAAAGAAAGGGAACACGTGGAGACCAATTTTGGATTTATCTATCCTCAACACTTATCTGGACATTCCAAAGTTCAAAATGCTGACGTTACAACAGCTTTTACCTCTGTTGGGAAAAGATCACTGGATGGTAACTCTGGATCTCAAAGAGGCTTATCTTCATGTTCCTATCAGGCCCAGTTGCAGGAGGTACCTGCGTTTTCGGGCTGGAAATTTACATTATCAGTTCTCTGCATTGCCCCTTGGCTTATCTACTGCGCTCAGAGTGTTCACAAAGGTTCTGGCTCCAGTGATAGCCTTTTTCAGGTTAAGAGGAATACAGATTTATCCTTATTTGGACGATTGCCTGATTATTGCACAACACAAAGACGAACTTCTGCATCATCTACAGTATGTGATGGTAGTGTTAAGATGCCTAGGGTATTCTGTGAACGAAACAAAGTCCAGTCTAGTACCCTCTCAGGACATGTGCTTTCTGGGTGTGAGACTGAATACAGCTTCCCAGATGGCCTTTTTGACCCCGGACAAACAAAGAAGCCTTTCTCTTTATTTCCATCAAATGTCTCTACAGTCCAGGCGGACTGCAAGGACAGTCCTTCAAGCCTTGGGGTTCATGGCATCTTGTATTCTGGTGCTTCCCAATGCCAAACTGCATATGAGGAAGCTTCAATGGTATCTCAAAAATGTATGGACACAACACTGCCAAGATCTAGACACTGTCATTCAGATAATAACTTGCATTCAGAAAGAATTTTTGTGGTGGGCTCAGGAATTTCACCTAAACAAGGGACTCTCTGTGACCCGACCAGAGGCGAGTCAGATTCTAACGACAGATGCCTCGGACAAGGCTTGGGGAGCACACCTCAATGGAAAATGGGTGCAAGACACGTGGCCTGTCAGACTTCAACATTTGCATATCAACTTGAAGGAGATGTTAGCAGTCCAATTTGCATTGATGGCTTTCAAGGATTTACTTCACCCAGGACAGGTGTTGATTCAAACAGACAACACTACTGTCATGTGGTACATCAACAAGGAAGTGGGAACCCATCTACCCTCTTTGCAGGCAAGCGATGATTTTGTGGGAGACTGCTCTCAGTTTACACCTCAATCTTCAGGCAAGGTTTCTACCAGGAGCACAGAACTCCTTAGCGGATGTGTTGAGCAGACAAATTGTGGATCCTCACGAGTGGAAACTGGATCCTCATGTGTTTCAAAAGTTGACAGTGTTATGGGGACTCCAGACATAGATCTGTTCGCTTCTCCACTAAATTACCAGTTGCCAAAGTTTTGCACAAAAATGTTTCATCCCACAGCTTGGAAGGTGGATGCTCTATCATTCAGTTGGAGCAATCTTCATGTCTATGCCTTTCCACCTCTGCCTCTCATTCCCAAGGTACTCCTGAAGGCCAGAATAGACAAGCCATCCATGATTCTGATAGCGCCGGATTGGCCTCGACAGCACTGGTACCCACTACTGAGGAGTTTGGCACGGAGCCTCCATGGCCTCTGCCTTTGATTCCGTGATCTTTGTCTCAGGAGGGCAATCACTTCCTCAATGTCAAGATTCAGTCTCTGCATCTCACAGCCTGGCATATTCTGTTTTAGACCCTGGAGGGTCTCAGCTTCCACAACAAGTTTTGAATGTTATTTTGGAGGCCAGAAGGCCTAGTACAAGGAAAGTTTACGCTGATAAATGGAGGAGATTTTTTCTTTGGAGCAAAGCCAAGGCCTTTGATGTTTCCAAGCCTGATTTAAGTGTTTCTCTTCAATATCTTACTGAGTTATTGGACAAGGGTTTGTCTTTCTCCTCGATAAAGGTTCATGCTGCAGCCATTTCTGCTCACTATGACTGTGACCCTCCTTTATTTTCCCATTCTTTGTTTAAGCAATTTCTTAGAGGGGCAAAGAACATAAGACCCCACGTAGAGCTCCTACTCCTGCTTGGGATCTCAATTTTGTGTTGGAAAAGCTTACTCTACAACCTTTTGAGCCTGCAGCTACTGCCGAGTTAAAGTATTTATCATGGAAGACTGCTTTTTTGTTGGCCATTACCTCTGCAAGAAGGGTTTCTGAATTACAGGCCCTTATGGCAGTGGAACCTTTCCTGATTTTTCATAAGGATAGGGTATCTTTGCACTAATCCTTCCTTTATGCCTAAAGTGGTTTCTAGTGTGGCTTTGAACCAAACTATTCATTTACCTACTTTTTATGCAAACCCCAAAATAAAGGGAGAAGATTTTGCATACTTTGGATATTCACAGGCAGTTACGTTATTATTTGAGCAGAACCAAGGGGTTCAGGCAGTCTCAGCAGTTGTTTGTTTCTTTTGCTTTGGGTTCTCAGGGAAAACCTGTTTCAAAACAAACTATTTCTAAATGGATTGGGTTTTGTATTTCTTTCTGTTATTCCCATCATGGTAAGGAGATTCCGGCTGGAATCAGACCTCATTCCACTAGAGCTACTGCCACTTCTACTGCCTTTCTAAGGGGGGTAGCTACAAAAGATATTTTGGAAGCAGCCACTTGGAGTTCAGTACATACTTTTTCCAAGCATTACCGCCTTCCTCTTTATTCTAAGTCTAGGGCTGGATTTGCCACTGCAATACTACAGGGCATTTTAGCAGCCCCTAATGCTTTATGATTTTGCCATCCTCCCTTTACCTCTGCTTTGGGATTCTACCCATATGTAAGGACTGCAGCAATGTGAGATGAAGAACATAGTACAGTTTTCTACCTACCATAAATGTAGATGTTCGAAGATCCACATTGCTGCAGTCCAATTTACCCTCCCTCCTTCCCCTCTGTAGTTTGGCATGGTTATATGGTTTGGGTGATGGTTGTTGTTGGGCATGTTTTTGGGAGGTATCCTGTTTTTGGGCTGTGGCCTTTCTTTTTAGGGCCTTCTGACATCTGGGGCAAGAAAAGACTGAGGATATGATGTCGGTCATGCGCTTTTATACCCTGACGCTCTGATGTCAGATCTGAGCGCCCATGACCGACGACAGCCTAATACTTTGGTATTCGGGCCGACCGAGGACAGCGGACTACCCATATGTAAGGACTGCAGCAATGTGGATCTTCGAACATCTACATTTATGGTAGGTACAAAACTGTACTTTTGTTTTGTTATCCCCCCCCCCCCCCCGATCCGGTTTGCGCGCCACTGCCCTACGCTTAAACAGCCAGAATAGGCTAATAGGAATTAAAAGTTGCTTTTTTTATTTTTTTTATGTTTGCAATGCCAATGGCCTTATACTTGGCCATTGGCATGCTTACTACATGATATGCAGCCTTTATTTGGGGCTGTCATAGCTCCGTTTTGGATTTTGCAGACATGTACTCTGTTACTAACCGAGTACATTTCTGCTGATTGCACTAGTCCTGCACGGATGGTCGCAAGCTTCTTGGATCGCAAATTCACCTCATTTACATGGATTTCTCCTGCAAATGGGGTGATTTGCATGCAAGGGTTTCGTCCGTGCAAGATTAGTGCAGGAGCGCTCATGCACACCCCTGCAGGCTGTTCCTGGATCTCATGGTGGACATATTGCCTGCTTGGGCTCCTGCACCAATCTTGCACACCGTGCAAGCTTTTGAGAATCCAGGGGAGTATCAGCATAATAGTGCAGAGATTAATGCATGTAATAACAGAAAAAGGAAAATCATATAATATGTTATAGCTAAAGTGAGAAATATCAGAGGTGGTATAGTCAGCAAATTCTATTTTATGGCCAGTTTATGAAATAAGATGCATAGACTGGAGAAGAAAATGTGACAAATTTCTGCAGAGAAAAATAGTTGATATAGCAATGGGAGAAATTTGACAGAGTTATAAAAAATTATGGAAAATACAATGTAGAGTGATAAGATGTAGGAGGTGGGAAGATGGACTAAGTTATTGAGAATATATCTGTGGACAGACGGCAGGATATGGTCAGATCGGAGGGTGTGGGAAGTAACATAAAGGAGATGGGTTTAGTGCATTGAAGGGATTAGAGTGAGATATATATGGAGAATTAGGGAGTTGAGAAGGGATTAGAGGGTGAGATATATATGGAGAAGTAGGGAGTTGAGAAGGGATTAGAGGGTGAGATATATATGGAGAAGTGGGGAGTTGAGATTCTGAATTTAAAAGTTAAAATACAGAGTCTGTGGAAGAATAGACAATATAAAAATATATGACACCGAAAATCAGAATTTAAACTTTGACTAGCCAAGTGATAAAGAAAAGTGGCAGTTTCAGTTGTCAGTGAGATGTTATCTGAAACACTCAAAGTGCAAAGGATTTTTTTCTTTCTCTTAGAGACTGATGGAGTGATATAGTTAGTGACACAGAAGGAGTGGAGTGCATCACCATGGGAAACATTGGTCGGGTAGTGCGTGACAAGAGTTATTTGGATGATTGAAGTTTACGAAGGGGAGAATGCCATTCCATAAGAGGTGTTAGGGGAAGACATTTATTTGGCTATATAACATTTAGCTGACTAAGTTTGATTATATTTGGGTAATCAAGACAGTTTAGCTGTTTTAATATATTATAGTAATGGGTGTGGATGAGGGAGTTGGTGGCAAATTAATCAGTTTTAAAGTAGTATTGCTTCGGTTTTGAGAGCTGTGTTGAATATAAATTGGTGGGATCAGAGCTGGCATTGGAGAGATGGGGTAGATTGTCTTCATTTATCACAATGTGGATGTCTATATTTTTGTACTTCACTTCTTGTGACTTAGAATTTTCCAATTTGAACCTTTCCATAACACAAGGCTGTTTCTCATTTTTGGATTCCTCAGTGTTCTGATCCTACATCCTGTCATTCTGATTCTGACTGGCTGCTATTTTGTGTCACCCTGACTACATAGGTTGTCAGCAGCCTTTACTATTTTTAATTTAGTTTTCCAAGGTAGAACACTGATCATACTTGACCAGTTTCAGGTTCAGCTGAGATGCTTTGGTTAGAACCCTGTTGTCATCTCTCTGTGGGTTTAGTTACTCTGTGCACCAATTCACTTTGTAACTCCAAGTAGAGGTAACATTAGGACCAGTTTATTCTCCTACAACTTCAGCTGTATTTCCTCTGTTCTGCTCAAAGTGTCATCTTCCCACTCTGCTTTCTTAAAATGTTAGGTGAAACCACCCTGGAGTTTTCAGAAGGTCAGTCTTTCATAAGGTAGATGGTACTGCCTCCTCACCTACCAGTACAGGCACTAAGGTCTCCGTATCTAACTCTTCTAGAAAAGGCAACTCATACCAGTATGGTGTAGTGTCAGTTGTTTCTGACTTGTTTAATTTGTCCTTTTCCCTTTCTTTATAACTGTGTTGTGTACACCCCTCTGCCTTCTGATTACAGCTCCTGGATTTTGGCTAAATAGGAATATTATTCGAACTCCGTTCAAGTTTATTTAGCTCCTTTGTCTTGCCTGTTATAAGATGCTGACCTTCTATGTTAAAATGAATAAACATCACCCTTTTCCTGTCTTTTTCTTCTCTAGGTTACTTTTCCTCTGAAAAGAGTAACCCTAAAACACATTTTGCCTGTAATTTTACCTTTTTCCTTGTTTATATACAGCTACATTATTTCTGTATTTGATATTCCTGTCTTGTACTGACAGATACAACTTAATGGAACACTTACTTCATTTAAAGAAACATCACTATTTACAATGGAGTTTTCATAACACTGCTATAAATATTCCTTGGACAAAAATGACGAACCAAAACCAATTAAAATCCAGAAGTATGGTCTTGACATGCCAGATAACTGATGAAACGCAGATTGTATTCACCAAAACATTTTTGCTACACTAAAATCGTAATAAAATCACATTTGAAAAAGTCTGATAAGCACTTTTGTCTTTCACTGAAAACTTTCTCAGATGATTGTTTTTTTTTTTAAACAGACCCTTTACCTAAGCAAATCAAAATATGTTAAAGTGTGCTTATTGAAACTTAAAGCACTTGAGAGATAATGTTTATTTATTTATTTATTTTACATGTGTTTACTGGGATGGTCTGACAGGCCCATTTTCAGCGGAGACCCGGGGGGGGGGGGACTCCAGTCAATACTTACATAAAATTGTCACATAATAATATTTAAAATAAATAAATAACAGAATAATGTTACAAAATTGTAACATAATAATCTAAAAAATAAAAACAGTAGTCAAACAGAACATGGTATAAAACACTAGGTAAAGTCCATTAAAAGAAACATTACATAATATAACTTGTGTGTGCAAGAACATAAAATTAGGAAGTTAGGTTGACAAAGAGATTCACCTAAGCATGCAGAGCATAGTTGTTAATACGTCAGTGGTGTAAGAAGCAGGTAAGAAGGAAATTATTTATGGAGGTGTAGATGTACTACAAAACATAGGCTAATAGAGTGAAATACTCACAGTACACTATATTTATAGTGATTATGTTAGCAATTAAGCTGGAGTATTCCATGTGCAAAGCCAGCATTCATATAGGTGTCTTTTGAATTGATTAAGGTTATAGATCTAATACTATGAGGAAGGGTATCCAGTTCTTTGCAACACATTTAGTGTATAGATAGTCACCTGCTGTGTTGGATGCTTTGGTAACCTGGAGCAAATCTTTGTTAGATGATCGAAGAGTACTATTGTTAGAGTAGGACTGTAGAAGATTTTTTTAAGGAAGGTATATTTTCAGGATCATGCATTATTTTGTGAGCTATTATTAATTGGTTATAGTTCAGAACATGGCGTAGTTCCAACCAAGAGAGATGTTTCAGACAATGACAGTGATGAGTTGAATGTGTGGAATCTGTTGCAAATTTGGCAATCTTCTTGTAACACATATCCAATTTGCTTATTTCTGATTTGTTGAGGTTGATGAGCATACGGGAAGCATATAGGAGTGAAGACAGAAGATGAGTTCTAGCTATGGCTATTCTTACAGTGTCTATTAAGAAAATTTTTAATGGATTGACCTGCTGTTCAAGAACATGGAAGTCTCACTTTTAAGATGTTATAAATATTTATTGACTATTGCATCCAGGTTTTTACCATCATAGTTTAATTTTGGATCCATTCACAAGACTGATGATTGGCTCTTTAAGATGTGTTCATTTTCGGGGGCTTGGCTGTCATGTGACACTAACACATCTGTCTCTCCAGCATGTTTTGTTTGAGTCACTAAGTTTAGATCCCTAGATTGGGGGACCCTCATGCTGTTTGTCTTGCAAATGTGTAGCAGCTCCATCAGGGCTGGATTTGTGAATGGCTTACAGGTCAGGCATAGGTTACCCATTAACAGTCGGTAGGAGACAGAATAAAGGGATAGAGTTGGCATAGGTTACCCATTAATAGTCGGTAGGAGACAGAATAAAGGGATAGAGCTTTTAGTCTATCCACACAGGACACGTTGTTTACACCCTGTATTTTCTTTGTGAGGAACCTCTGAGGTCACTCCAGCTGCTGTAAGTGCCTAGTCAAGTACATGGCAAATGGCATGTTGTACTGGATATTCGTCTAATGAGAGCTGAGTACAGCGGGAGTATAATTTCCTTGGATCTCGATGCCATACCTTTATAAGTTATGCCACATACAAGGATTTCTTCACCACTGTGGATACATGGCGGTCAAAGTTCAGGCTACTATCTATGTACCTAGGTCTCTCACCTCTGTGTCTACTGTTAGGGCTGTGCTATTGATGTTGCAATTTGCAGGTGTATTTGACTTCCCAAAGGATATGATAATGCATGATCTAATATTGTCAGATTTCATTTCGTCCTCAGATATGGGTTTGGATCCAATCCATCAGATCTGACAACAGTTACCGTAGCTCGTGGCAACCAAAAAAAAACTCTTGGGCACCTCCCCTTGCCCATAATGCATCTCTACCTGTTACCCCAGATTTCGTTTGCCACTTCGTGAAGATGTGGTCATTCCTGTGCTCTTAGTCAGATAAGTGGGATTTTTCACACTTTACCTTTTGTCCTTCCTCTTTTAAGGTTCTAGTTATAACTTTCTCCCCTATCTTAATAAAACTTCCTTCTTTCTCAGTAACCATTTTTATTAGGTTACTTAAACTTCCATCCCTTATACCCTTCGGGGTAGCTCTGCTATCATTAGTAGCCTTCCCTCTTCTTTCTTTTTTCACTTTCTCTCCTACTGATAAGTAGAGAGTTATATTTTGAAATTTTATTGCTGTTTTTTTTTGAAGTGTGTGTGTGTGTGTGTCCTCTGCCATACTTTACTATGGCTGAGAAATCTGAAAAGCCAGATGGCTTTAAGAAATGTTCTAAGTGAGGTCACAAAATTCCTTTTAGTGACTCACACAGCTTGCGTGTTTACTGTGTGGGCCCCCTACATTTACAGGAGGATTGTTCAATTTGACATTCCTTCAACCATAGAACTCTGGTTGAATGGAAAAAATAAACAGATTTTAAGGGGCATGTTGCCATCTACTTTTGGGGAGACCATTTCTGGCAGTGACCCCAAGCCTGCTGAAAAGTCTAGGTTGGCTCAGTCAATCTTAGGAAGTTACTACGCTAATGGCCCTAGGGCCCTTACAAGCCTAGCCAAGTTCTACCGTTATTTCCATGATCAGCACATAATGCCCATATCCAAGAGGGACGCAGGTGGAACCCCTGGCGTGAATTTACGGTTACCCATTCAATCGTTCAGAATGCATTTGAAGAGGGCCAATGAAGTGCTCTGTTTGACATGAAAGCCCTGCTTATTCTTCCAAGAGCTCTGACAAAGGGAGGAAGAGCCCTTCCTTGGCTCCTAAAGACTCTTCAGAGCCGAACACTGAAATATTCAGGGTGTCTGAGAAAACTTTGTCGGATCCATCTGCTCCAAGCATGTCTGTCTCAGATCTGGCTTCTCAGATCTGGCTTCTCCGGCTTTGAGTCGGTCTGATAAAGATAGATCAGATTCGTTGCACTCATATCCGTCCACCAGCCCCTTTTAGCTGATTATGTCTCTGGCCAAGGACCAGGTACTCTCCCTCTATTGATCCGGTCCCATCGAGAGTACCATCTCCTTTTCTTAGCAGACCTAGATCTCCGTCTGCCTCCTCTACCCACTCTACCAGAAGCCATACAGAAGACGTGGAATGGATGGTCCAGATGATGTTGTGGGCGCAAGGCATTACTAAGTCCCCTTTGGCTCCTACCCATAAGGTTCAAGATTCATCCAAGTCATCCACTCTCCCATTGGTTCCTCCTCCGACTTCAGGACAAGTTTTGGAGCTATCAGACACAACATGCTCAGCATCATCCAACTCGGACCAGAGAATTTCTTTTTCTTTGGATTGGGCCTGTGCTCAAAGCTCCTCAGTGTTTTCAGAGCCAGAGAGCTCTCTGAGCCATAGCGAACGTCGCGGGCCAAGGGTCCATTTGACTCTGGTACCTTCTGAACAGTTAAGCACCTCGGGGCTTCCACGCAGGTCAGCTTGATTCCAGCCTTGATCCTGGGTGAGTTGTCTTAGGCGCTTGAGAGGTCCCCAGTCCATAGGCATGGCCTGTCGAATCTGGGGTCCTCTACTCAGGAGCAGTCAGCCTTTGGGGCCTTGGAGAGTGCCATAGCTGCCTCTGCAGCTAGGAAGACACCTCCCTCCTCAGATCCACAGTCTTTCCATCAGGAGCCCTTGTGCACCCATTCTGACCATGACATTCCACAGGGACAGTGGGTCCTTAGGCCCCAGGATACCCGTAAGGGTACCCCCACCTCTTCTGATACCTCCCTAAAGTACCCCACTGAGGAGGTCCCCCGGAAGAGGACTTGTAAGAGGAGACATTTGGATTCCACCAAGGAGTTACCAACAAAAGACACCGATCTCGATGAGGGAGAAGAATCCCCATGATTACCTCCTGGGGATGTTTCCTTTGGGGACATCCTGGAGATCTTGAAACAGAGAGGTGGCTGGCAGACCAGCAATCCTTCACCTGAGGAGTTGGTGTACCTGGCAGCCTTTGGATCCCAACTGTTTACCTCCTGGGTGACTCCGCCCATCAACGAGCTCATAGACTTGATCTCTCAGTGGGTGTGGGAGAGCCCAAACTCCATTCAACCAACTCCCAGGAGACCTAACAAAACAATTACAGCACCATCAGACAAAAAGTTTTGGACTAAAGGGGTTGCAGTAGATGTCATGGTTGTTGCAGCAGCTACCAAGAAGTAACTCTCAGAAGAACGGTCCACTATCCATCCCCTTAATAAGGATTCCAGGATGATGGATAGATGCGGGAGGAGATTTTTCTCATCAGCAACCTTTGTCTTATGGTTGCCGAGTTACCTTTTCCATTTTACTAGACTTCAGAAGGATCTAATCAAGGAGCTTACAGATACCCTTGGAGTCCAAGAAAGGGTTACTTCTCAGCTGGCAACCCTACATTCTATAGCTAACTCTTCCATAAGGCTTATATCACATGCAGCTGAGGGAACAAGCAGAGTGGCGGGTTCAGGCATACCTCTGAGGAGGCATGCCTGGATGCACCTTTTTGACTTTATGGAGCCTTTTAAGTCTTCATTCATCAAGACTCCATTTGACTGCATGTTCATTTTTGGTCCCAAGTTCAAATATATGCTATCCAGGTGTGAAAAGGAGGGTAAGACCCTTTTTGCTGTGGGCATACGTTTTTCCATTCCTCAGAGACCATATCCTAAATGTCAGAGAAGTGGTGGCAAAATGTGGTTCAAAAAAGCACAAAAGTCTTATCCTGACACATGTGGAGAGACTTCCCCCCCAGAGGCAAACGGGGAAACAAGTCTGGAAGATGCCACCCTCATGGCAGAGAAGGCCCACAGAACCAAGTGTCCAGAGAACCTTTCTTTGGGAGACCCCTTCAGCACAACTGAAAGGAGGCCTGATTGCCCACCTCTGGAGGCAATCATGGGTTGACTATCCATGAACGGGAGAGCCTGGATAAACATAACCACCGAAGTATGGGTGCAGAGGATAATATCCAGAGGTTATTGAATTCCTTTGTGATGCCCTTGCCCTGGCCCAGCAGTCAAGGAGCCTCAATCCTCACCACTAACACTAGAGAGGGCATCTCATATATGAGGAAAGGATAACAAACACACACAGTAAAGTGCAATTTCCCCTAAGAGCACACAGAGATCACAGTCCAGGGCTTGTCGCTCCCTTGCTCCCCAGGTCTCTAATAAGACTCCCCACTGGCACAGCTATAGGGTCTAGATCTCAGCCAAGTGGGCAAGATAAAATCTCCAGCACCGTCTCTGCCTAACCAGTGCTTTGTGTCCCTGCCCAAGTAGCTGACACACACACACCTTGAGATAAGAGTTTACACAACCACACAGACACTTCTAGGGAAGGCTGGCACAGGTTCCCCAGCTGTGCCCCTTTTCCCCAGACTATACGGTAGTACCAGCTGCCACCACCCACTAATAATTATCAGCTACTCAAAGGCCCTTAAAAGGGTGTCCAATTATTACTGTGCAGTTTTATCCAGTTGGTAGTATAGCCCAGGGCTAAAGCTATTAAGAGTGGCCTTGTATAATATTACCAAAGGCATACAAGTACTCTTGAGAGCTTAAATTATCTCTACACAAAAACCAGCCACAGTTAAAAGGTTTTAAAATATTTAATAATGAATAATAAAAAACACAAGACAATACTTTCTATTACACAGACAGCGCTAGTCAAGAGTTCAGAGATCACAAAGAAATACTTAAAATAATTCAGTAGTACAATTCTGATATAGCAGAAAAACACAGTCTAAACTTTATAGTCCTAGCTATTTCTACAAGAAAACACAATTCTAAGATAACTTACTTAAGACAACAGGCAGAGTGCTGAGTTGGATAGTCAAGAAAAAATGCTTAATGCCTTCTGGTTCTGTTTAAATTGAAACTGCAGTTCTGATAAAACATTACATCATTTGACACTTTCCTGGTGTTCCCAGGCTGACTGAAACTGCATTTATATTCTTTTACACTTAGAGCAATAAAGGACATTCCATATGTAAATTCTGGTCATTAACTTTAGCCTTAAAACAATAGGCAGGAAGCCTTCATCTAGCCGGACTGGAGCAGACTTTAAATCAAAGGGTCACAACATGCTTTTACTAGGTCAGTAGAGAGCACTGTTGCCACATTTTTGTAACAAACATTTTCTTCATTTAAGACAACAAGCCTGTGATTCACATTCATATTTACAAATGATAGAATTATCTGCAGAATTCTATCTGGCTAGGCTGGCAGCCTTCACCCATCTATACCAGTCTTCACAACCCCCCCACCCCCAGAGAACTCAAGCTAGTTTTTCAAGTGCCCCTTGAGAAATGCCACTTGAGAGGGTTAGGTCTATCTTGAGTATACCTACCCCATTCCCTGTCTTGAGAGCCCATCTGCATTGGCATTGCTATCCCACTGCAGTGCTGCACTGACATATATGCTTGCAACCCCATGCTCCATCTTAGCACCTTGGCATTTTGCTGACTGGCTCTGTTTAACCATGTTAGGGGGTTGTGATCTGTCATAACAGTGAATTTTCTTCCATACAGATAAGGCTGAAGTTTCTGTAGTGCCAACACTATGGCTAGACATTCCTTTTGTACAGCTGCACAGTATTCCTCCCTGGGTTGGAGCCTATGACTGAGATAAACCACTGGGTGCTCTTCCCCCTCTGAAGAAATCCAGCTAAGTACAGCCCCCACCCCATGGTTTGAAGCATCCACCTGCAAAACAAATTATTTGCTGTAATCTGGACTGGCTAACACAGGGGGTCCTTCTAAAGCTTTTTTAAGCTTCTGGAATGCCTGCTGATATGCTGAGGTCCACACTACCTTATCTGGCCTGTTCTTCCTTGTCAGGTCTGTGAGGGGAGCAGTTATGGTACTATAACTGAGGACGAACTTTTTGTAGTACCCTGCTGTCCCTAAAAATGCCCTCACCTACTTTTTAGTAACAGGTGCAGGCCATGCCTGAATGGCCTTCACTTTGGCAGGTTCCGGCCTTAGCTTAACACTCCCCACTCTATGTCCTAGGTAGGAGTTCTCCGCCATATCCACCTGACATTTGCTCGGCTTAATGGTCAACTCTGCCCTCTGTAGTCTGCCCAGCACCTCCCTGACATGCTGAAGGTGCTCTAGCCAGGAATGGCTGTAGATGGCAATATTATCTAGGTAAACAAGGGCAAACCCTCCTGCTAGGATACGATCTACCAGCCTCTGGAAAGTCACTGGGGCATTCTTCATCCCAAAGGGCATCTTTGTGAACTCATACAAGCCAAAAGGAGTCACAAAGGCTGACTTCTCTGTAGCACTGGGAGAAGTCGGCCTTTGTGACTCCTTTTGGCTTGTATGAGTTCACAAAGGAGTCACAAAGGCTGACTTCTCTCTGTAGCACTGGGAGTCGAGGGCACCTGCCAGTAACCCTTGGTAAGATCAATGGTTGTAAGATACTTAGCCCCACCCAGCTGCTTTAGGGCCTCATCTGTCCTAGGCATGGGGTAAGCATCTCACTCTGTGTGACTATTTAATTTCCTGAAGTCCACACAGAACCTGGTGCTGCCATCCTTCTTTGGCACCAGCACCACTGGGAAGGCCCAGGGACTGTTGGACTCTTGAATCACCCCTAGTTCCAACATCTCCTGTACCTCCTCCCTCAGGGTCTGTCTGACTCTCTCAGGCACCCTATAAGGGGAATGCCTAATAGGCCTTTGGGGTCCTGTATCCACCTGGTGCTGCACTAGGTGGGTGCACCCTGGTTTCCCAGTGAACATGTCCCCAAATTCCTGCAACACTGCTCGGATTTCTCGAATCTGGGTAGGAGATAGCTGCTGGGACATTGCTACCCCTTCCACCGAGGTGTTAGCCCGAGCCTCACTGAGGAGATCAGTCCCCAGATCTCCGTCAGACTCCTCCTGCAACCCACTGCAAAGGGCCTCCCTATCATGGTAAGGTTTCATCATGTTAACATGGTACAATTTGTGCCCCTGTCATCTGCCTAGCAGTTCCACCATGTAGTTAACATCACTTACCTTTCTTACCACCTTGTAGGGTCCCTCACAAGCCGCTTGCAGTTTGTTGTGTCTGACAGGAATGAGAACCATTACCTGCTGCCCCACAGCATACTCTCTATCTCGAGCATTATGAGTTCCCTGAGCCTTGTCATGAGGCTCAGGACATATGTGACAACAAACACCTTGTGAGACTCGCACTCACTTCCCCACTCATCTCAAATTAAATCTAGAGGTCCCCTCACCTTATGACCATATAGCAGCTCAAAGGTTGAAAAACCTGTAGATTCCTGGGGAACCTCTGTGTAATCAAACAACAGATGGGGCAAATATTTATCCCACTCCCTCTTAAACTGCTCTGCAAATGCCTGTAGCATGGACTTGATTGTAGAGTTTAACCTCTCTGAGACCATTAGTCTGGGGATGGTAGGGGGTGGTCTTCATGTGCTTCACCCCACAGGACTTCCACAGACAAGCCAGGTCTGACATGAAATTGGCACCTCTGTCAGACAGTATGTCTTTTGGGAAACTTAACCCTGCTGAAAATTTCTAACAAAGCATTTTCCACCTTCTCTGCCTCAATGGAGGGCAAAGCCACTGCCTCAGGGTATCATGTAGCATAATCCACTACCACTAGGATATACCTTTTCACTGTGGAACTTGGGATACTCAGAGGACCCACAATATCCATAGCTACCCTCTGAAATGGCTCCTCAATCACAGGCAAAGGCATCAAAGGAGCTCTCATCTTGTCTCCTGCCTTGCCTACCTTTTGACACTGTTACATCTCTGGAAATTCCAAGCCAATAGAAGTTTTGCATAATATGTCTCTGTATGTTTTATGCCCATATGACCTGCAAAGGGAATATCATGGGCTATGGCTAGAAGCACCAGACGGTAGGCTCTAGGCACTATCAACTGCTGTACTCTCTCACCTTCCAGCCCTCCCTCAGGGGTCCACTCTCTGTACAGTAACCCTTTGTCCCAGAGTCCCCCTTTCCTTGAGAATCAGGTGCCTCCCTAGCTACCTGCCTCAGGCCTTGCAATGTAAGGTCTGAGAGCTGAGCCTGTCTCAACTCTCTCCTTGTAACCCTTCCCAGCTCCTCTTCCATAGGAAGTCTGGCATCCTCTGACAGTGGTGCCTCACTGTCAGCCTGGGTATTACTACTCACCTCTACCTTTGCAGTCACTCTGTCCAAGGGACCATCAGTACCCACAAGCAGCTGTGGCTCACCTTCAGTCTCACTGCTACAGTGTAGCTCACTCCCTGAAGTAACCACCTCACCAGTCCTGGCTGCAAGTATGCAGTCTGTCTGGGTCTCCCCCAAGGCACCAGACCCACATGCTTGTCTCCTAGCCTGACCATGTGTAACTGCATAAGCACATGGTACCGCCTCATCCAAATCCTTCCCTGTCAGGACATCTGCAGGATGGTAGTTTAGTGCCCATGTTGTCTCAAGACAACCTAATATTGGCATTTTGTCTTTCCCACTTACTGGCTCTTTCACCTTTGGTTCCCCACCTTGCCTTCATGGACACCTGTATGCCACATGGCTCCACTGGTTGCATTCAAAACATTTAACCCTAGCTCCTGGACGTGTACCTGGACTAGTGGCTTCCCCTTCTACTGGCAGATTCTGTTGGGGCAGTCTGTGCTGCCTACCATGGGTTCCTTTAGACCCCTGAGCAGTACTGGGGGTCCCCTTCCTGTGCAGGACTGCCCTGCTTGCCAGGTATATGTCTCCTTTCATCCCCAACTCATCTGAAGTAGCACATTGTCTATTAGCTAACCAGATCCTCATGTCCTCAGGCAAAGTGCTAAGGGCTTGTTCACTCAACAAAAGGTCTGCCAGCCCTTCATAAATGGTGACCTGACATCCACTCACCCACCAATGGAAATAATTGCTCAATTCAGCAACATACTCACACACACTTTCATCTGCATTGTGTCTGTGTGCACGAATATTTTCCTATACATTTCAGGTATTAGCTTAAACAGTTCCAAAAGACATTTTTTTTTACAGCAGTATAATCAAAACATGCAATGTCAAACATTTTGGACAAACAGTTACAGCTTTACCATGGAGTAAGGGGGTCAGGAACCTTACCCAGAGCCCTTGGTCAACTTCATACTGTTTACATACTCTCTCAAACATATGAATGAAACTATCAAAATTATCCCCCTCTTTAAACTGCGGAAGAAATTTACTGAGCCTTTGTGCTTCTGGGGTCCAGTTACTCCCTTCCCCATTACATAAATGAATCTGGTGAAGAGTCAGCATCTCCTTCTCATGCTGCCTCTGCCTCTCTTGATCCTCAGCTTGCAGATGTAACAGTTTCTCATTCTCCTTAGCCTGCAAATGTCGCAGTGTCTCGTTTGCTTCTAATTCCACACGCCTGGCCTCCAACTCCAGTCTCTTTAGCTCCAGCTGGATTTTTAAGTCCACTGCAGAAAGGTTGAGCTGTCCATTCTCAGAGGGAATTATATCTCCAATGCCAGTCTGATTGTCCTCCTGGTTGCTGTTTTCAGATGCAGCTGTAACCAAGGCTGCAGTCAGGACTGCCTTAGTCAGGTTTCCATGCACCAATCTCCTTGCTTGGCACATCTCCGCCAGCTGGCTCCTTGTCAGCTTTCCATACTCCTGCTGACATGCTGCCTGCTCGCCCTGACTAACTAAGCTGCGTGGCTGATTTAGAGTACAAAACACCTTCAAAGCTCACTGTACACAAGCTACAGGATTCACTCTACCCACACCACTACAAGCCAATTAGTATTTGCCAACTAATTAATATGTGATGTGGATATCCCACTGCTGCCAAACAATATGCGAGGTGGATATCCCAACCACTGCCACCAATTAATATGTGAGGATATCCCAACCACTGCCACCAATTAATATGCGAGGATATCCCAGCCACTGCCACCAATTAATATGTGATGTGGATATCCCAATCACTAACACGAATTAATATGTGACGCCCTTGCCCTGGCCCAGAAATCAAGGAGTCTCAATCCTCACCACTAACACCAGAGAGGGCATCTCATATATGAGGAAAGGATAACAAATACACACAGTAAAGTGCAGTTTCCCCTAAGAGCACACAGAGGTTACAGTCAGTCCGGGGCTGGTCAGTCCCTTGCTCCCCAAGTCCCCAATAAGATTCCCCACTGGCACAGCTATAAGGTCTAGATCTCAGCCTAGTGGGCAAGCTAAAATCTCCAGCACCCTCTCTGTCCAACCAGTGCTTCATGACCCTGCCCAAGTAGCTGACATGCACAGCTTCATCTAGCCAGACTGGAGCCAACTTTAGATCAAAGGGTCACAACATGCTTTTACTGGGTCAGTAGGGAGCACTGTTGCCACATTTTTATAACAGCATTTTTTTTTCATTTAAGACAACAAGCCTGTGATTTGCTTTCATATTTACAAATGATAGAATTACATAATTCTATCTGGCTGGGCTGGCAGCCTTCACCCATCTCTACCAGTCTTCACATCCCTTTCTACATCCACCACCCCTAAACAAGAAATTCCTGGATGTTCCACCCAGTCAAAGGGGTCACGCAGTTGTTCAGACACAAAAAGTGCTGGACAAGAGAGTCATCCAAGAAGTCCCTCAGACCAGAGAGGATTTGGAACTTGCGGTTCTTTTTAGTTCTAAAGAAAACATGGGACTGGAGACCAGTACTGGATCTCAGCAGACAGTACTGGATCTCAGCAGACTAAAGTCAGTTCGACACCAAAAGTTCAGAATGGTCATGGTACAGTCCATACTTCCTTTTTTGGGACAGGGAGATTGGATCTGCTCTATAGACATTCAGGATGTGTACTACCATGTAAAGATGGACAGGAGATCCAGAAGGCATTTACGCTTCCAGCTGGGAGCCAATCATTACCAGTTCAGAGCACTGCCCTTTGGTCTCACTACTGCCCCCAAGTGTTGGCCAAATGCATGTTAGTGGTAGTGGCTCACCTGAGATGACTGAGATTCTGCATGTTTCCCTGTTTAGATGACTGGCTCATTTCTGCCCTGACCAGGTATCTACTTATCCAAGCAAGGGACTCTGTTATCCACATCTGTACAGAGTTAGGCATAACCATAAATTACAAAAAATCTCAGTTGGAACCTTCCCAAACATTGCAATTTATAGGAGCAGTCCTAGATACGAGTTGATGAGATGATCTCAAAACTTCCATTCTCCAGGGTACAGATGATCAGAAGCCAAACTCACAAGCTGCTTCAAAACAAGATGGTAGCTGCCTGTTACATCCTACGGGATCACTGGTGGCAGCTATCACCCTGATCCCACTAGCAAGATTTCACATGCGAATACTACAACGGTTACTAGCTGCACAGTGGTCAATTCTCCACCACCCTATGTCCTTGCTAGATTCTCATTATAGATACTTGCAAAAGAGATCTCTCCTGGTGGATTCATTCCACTCAACTAACTCAAGGCTGACTCTTTGTTCTCTCACAGCCACAAGCCATGGTGATGACGGACGCTTCCCAGATAGGGTGGAGGGGCACTATCTATAGAAGATGTCCACGGCACATGGTCTGCCAATGAAGCCAATTTACACATAAAAGTCCTGGAGATGAGAGCAATGCTTCTAGAATTGCAGGCCTTTCAGAATGCTTTCCCTCCAGGAAAGGTGGCGATTCAATCAGATAACATGGTGGTGGTCTGGTACATAAACAGGGAGGAACCAGATCATACCCACTGTGTCGAGAAGCACTTCAGGTGTGGCAGTGGGCAATCTTTACAAACAGTTTTCTTGTAGCAATGCACGTTCCGGGAATGTCCATCATGATAGCGGACAGGCTGAGTAGATCCATTCTCATGCCTTATGAGTGGTCCCTCAACCAGAAAGTGGCAGAAGAAATTTTCCACAAATGGGGCCAGCCTTGCTGCGACCTCTTTGCATCCCTCCTGAATAACAAATGCAGCAGCTACTTTGCCATAATTCTCCCGACTGGGGAATCAATGAGGGATGCTTTGATACACGATTGGCCTCCCGAGCTACTGTATATGCCTTTCCTCCCACTCCCTTTTTTTTAAAAATATTTTTATTCATTTCCAAAAACAAGAAAACATGAATGCAGGTTATTTATGACAATGAAGTATTTACAAATTATTTAAAAAGGTAGGCTAAAAAGTACAGTTTTGTACCTACCATAAATGTAGATGTTCGAAGATCCACATTGCTGCAGTCCTTACACTTGGGTAGTCCGCTGTCCTCGGTCGGCCCGAATATCAAAGTATAAGGCTGACGTCGGTCAAGGCGCATTTGACTGACATCAGGACGTCAGGGTACAAATGCGCATGACCGACGTCATATCCTCAGTCTTTTCTTGCCCCAGATGTCAGAAGACCCTAAAAATAAAGGTCAAAACCAAAAGACAGCAAACCAACAACCAACCATCCTAGCACTAAAAATATGTACAATATATACAATATATACAATATACAATATACCTCATATTGACCACCCAACCCACATGACCGCCTCTAACTACAGAGGGGAAGGAGGGAGGGTAAATTGGACTGCAGGAATGTGGATCTTCGAACATCTACATTTATGGTAGGTACAAAACTGTACTATGTTCTTCATCTCACATTGCTGCAGTCCTTACACTTGGGTAGAATCCCAAAGCAGAGGTAAGGGAGGATGGCCAAACTATAAGGAAGCAGGAGCTGCCAAAATGCCCTGCAAAACAGCAGTGGCAAAACCAGCCCTGGATTTAGAGTAAAGTGGTAGGTGATAATGCCTAGAGAAAGTATGCACTGAACTCCAAGTAGCTGCCTCCAAAATATCCTTAGTTGCCACCCCTCAAAAAGCTGTCAAGTGGCAGTAGCCCTAGTGGAATGAGGCCTAATCCCAGCTGGAATCTCCTTGCCATGATGGGAATAACAGAAAGCAATGCAAAACCCAATCCACTTAGAAATAGTTTGTTTTGACACAGGCTTGCCCTGAGAACTCAAAGCAAAAGAAATAAATAACTGCTGAGACTGCCTGAACCCTTTAGTTCTGTCCAAATAATATCGCAACTGCCTGTGTACATCTAAAGTGTGCAAAATCTTTTCCCCTTTATTTTGGGGATTTGCATAAAAAGTAGGCAAATGAATAGTTTGGTTTAAAGCCACACTAGAAACCACTTTAGGCATAAAGGAAGGACTAGTACGTAAAGATACCCTATCCTTATGGAAAATTAAGAAAGGCTCAACCGCCATAAGGGCCTGCAACTCAGAAACCCTTCTTGCAGAGGTAATAGCCAACAAAAAGCAGTCTTCCATGATAAAAACTTTAATTCAGTAGTAGCTGCAGGCTCAAAAGGTTGTAGAGTGAGTTTCTCCAACACAAAATTGAGATCCCAAGCAGGAGTAGGAGCTCTTCGTGGGCGTCTTATATTCTTTGCCCCTCTAAGAAATTCCTTGCACAAAGGATGAGAAAACAATGGTGCGTCACAATCATAGTGAGCGAAATTGCTGCAGCATGAACCTTAATAGAAGAGAAGGACAAACCTTTGTCCAGTAACTCAGTAAGATATTGAAGAGCCGCACTTAAATTAGGCTCAGAAACATCAAAATCCTTTGCTGCACTCCAAAATAAAAATCTCTTCCATTTATCTGCGTACACTTTCCTTGTACTAGGCCTTCTAGCTTCCAAAATAACATTCAAAACTTGCTGTGGAAGTGGAGGCCCACTATGGTTCAAAACAGAATATGCCAGGCTGTTAGGTGCAGAGAGTGAAGCTTGACATTGAGCAAATGACTGTCCTCCTGAGACAACAGGTGTGGAATCGAAGGCAAAGGCCATGGAGGCTTCCGTACCAGGCTTCTCAGTAATGGGTACCAATGCTGTCGAGGCCAATCTGGAGCTATCAAAATCATCCTTGGCTTGTCTTGTCTGGCCTTTAGTAGTACCTTTGGGAGGAGAGGCAGAGGCGGAAAGGCATACATATGAAGATTGCTCCAATTGAAGGAAAGAGCATCCACTTTCCAAGCTGTGGGATGAAACCTTTTTGTGCAAAACTTTGGCAGCTGGTGGTTTAGTGGAGAAGCGAACAGATCTATGTCTGGAGTTCCCCATGACACTGTCAATTTCTGAAATACATGAGGATCCAATTTCCACTCGTGGGGATCCATAATTGCCTGCTCAACACATCTGCTAAGGAGTTCTGTGCTCGGCAGAAACCTTGCCTGAAGATTGAGCTGTAAACTGAGAGCAGTCTCCCACAAAATCATTGCTTGCCTGCATAGAGGATAAGAATGTGTTCCCCCCTTGCTTGTTGATGTACCACATGACAGTTGTGTTGTCTGTTAGAATCAACACCTGCCCTGGAAGAAGTAAATCCTTGAAAGCTATTAATGCAAACTGGACTGCTAACATCTCCTTCAAGTTGATATGTAGATGTTGTAGGCTGGCAGGCCACTTGTCTTGTATCCACTTTCCATTTAGATGAGCTCCCCAAGCTTTGTCTGAGGCATCTGTCGTTAAAATCTGACTCGCCTCTGGCCGGGTCACAGAGAGTCCCTTGATTAGGTGACATTCCTGAGCCCACCACAAAAATTCCTTTTGAATGCAAGGTATTATTTGAATGACAGTGTCCAGATCCTGGCAGTGCTGTGTCCATACATTTTTGAGATACCATTGTAGCTTCCTCATATGCAGTTTGGCATTGGGAAGCACCAGAATACAAGATGCCATGAACCCTAAGGCTTGAAGGACTGTCCTTGCAGTCAGCCCGGACTGATGAGATAGTTGATGGAAGTAAAGGGAAAGATTCTTTTGTTTGTCCAGGGTCAAAAAGGCCATCTGGGATGCTGTATTCAGTCTTACACCCAGAAAGCACATGTCCTGAGGGGGTACTAGACTGGACTTTATTTCGTTCACAGAATACCCCAGGCATCTTAGCACTGCTATCACATATTCCAAATGATGAAGAAGCTCGTCCCTTCCTTGAGCCAGAATCAGGCAATCGTCCAAATAAGGATAGATCTGTATTCCTTTTAGCCTGAAGAAAGCTATCACTGGAGCCAGAACTTTCGTGAACACTCTGGGCAGTAGATAAGCCAAAGGGCAATGCAGAGAACTGATAGTGAGAAGTCCCAGCTCGAAAACGCAGATACTTCCTGCAACTTAGTCTGATAGGAACATGAAGGTAAGCCTCCTTGAGATCCAAGTTACCATCCAATGATCTTTGCCCAGCAGAGGTAAAAGCTGCTGTAACGTCAACATTTTGAACTTGGGAATGTCCAGATAAGTGTTGAGGATAGATAAATCCAAAATTGGTCTCCACATGTTCCCCTTCTTTGGTACTAGGAACAGGCGAGAATAAAATCCTAGGCCCACTTCTGGCATAGGGACCGGCTGTATGGCCCCTATTTGGAGTAACAGAGAAATTTGCTTGTGAGCCTCTGTTCTTTGTTGAGGAGGAACGTCTGGCATGCCTTTGAAAGGAGGCAAGGTATGGAAATAAAACCTGTACCCGTGGTGTATGATATCCAATACCCATCTGTCTTGGGTAATTAAACTCCAATTTTCTTTGAAAAGTGCCAACCTTCCTCCCAAAGGTGCTGCCAGACGAGAAGGCTCTGGCAGCTGAAAAGGTAGGTCATTGGGTCTGTTTACGAAAGGACTGACCCCTGCCCTCACCCGAAGACTGTGCAGGAGAGCTCCCTGTTCTAGGCCTGAAAGAGCCCTGAGCTCTGCCCCTACCACGTCTAGATCTACCCCTAGACTGGGAATCATAGGAAGGATACGTCCACCCCTTAGTAGGCCAATTTCTACTAAACTTTGGAGGCTGAACCTGCAAAAAATCTTTAACAGTCTGCATAGACTTAGCCTTGTCTTCCATTTTCTTTAAAACTGCCTCAACAAGAGAACCAAACAACACATCAGATTGTAAAGGAGCATCTAAAATCCTTGTTTTAACATGGTCAGATAAATTTTGATCCCTCAGCCAGGCGTGCCTGCGAAGAACTGACCCAGTGGCAGCCACCCTAGACGAGGCCTGTACAGCATCAAAACCACATTGCAAAGAATGCTTACCCACCTGTTCAGAAACATGTACTAAATCTTGCAACTCTTTACAATCAATACCTTCCGCCAGAGCATCAACCTTAGACTTCAATTGTGAAAGGAGATAGTTTTGGTATTTCAACATGTGAAACTGGCAATTCAAAGCCCTCATAGCTAGAGTGGAAGAAGTATAAACTTTCTTTCCCCATCTATCCAAGGCCCTGGCCTCTATCTGCAGGAACCGGATTCTTGACAACAGAAGCCTTAACACCTTTAGGCCCCTGGCTAACAGTTTCTGGGTCTGCCCTAGGACTCTTAAAAAGATACTTATGAGCTTCAGGCACCCTGTAATACCTATCCGGTTTAACAGGAGCAGGAGGCAAAGAATCAGGATTAAGAGAAGTCTCTGTAAAAACATCTTCCACTACATCCAAAACAGGAGGAATAGCCAAAGGCCTATGCTGGGGTAAAAACAAAAATTCCCTAAGCCTTTTCCTGGAATCAGAGAAGTCCTGACCTTCCCACTTAAAATGCTCCCTCATGGAATGAAGAGTTTCTGAAAAAGAAAAATCCTCAGGAGGAGAAGCAGAAGGAGTAGAATCATCCACATCAGAATCAGAATAAGGAGAGTACTCCTGCAAGTCTTCAGCCGAAGACTCTGAAACATCCAAGCCTGCTCAAAACTCCCTAGCTCAGGCTCCACCCTAGGTCTCTTATCAGGAGGGGCAAAGAACCCTAATCAAAGTAATCAAATCTTCTGCCATTTTAAGCATATGCTTCTTGGGCACAGTTCCTGAAGAACTAGGGGTGACACCAACTGAAGCTAAACCTGGCCTGCCTCTGGGAGAAGCCTTGGAAACAGAAGGAGAGGGCCTAACCACCCTAGGCAGGGAGGGAGTATAGCAACCTGAGAAGCCCCATCAGCCTGACCTGCCTCCTGAGAGGCCACATCCTGCAATAACAAAGTCTCTCCCTGGGATCCCAAAGAAACCTCGTGGAACCACCGGCTCCACTGACACCTCTAAAGAACCGCGCCTGGAACGGACGGTTCTTCTAGCCTAGGCTTAACTGCTTTGTCCTTGCGCTTCTCGAAGAAGCGGCCGGAGCATCCGACGGCATTTTATAATTGCACCGCTTCCCGAAGACTAACCTGGCACAATCTAATCTTCTCTTTATAGTGCGCTTATTGAATCTAGCACAAGAGCGACACCCAACAACGTCGTGCTCAGGCCCTAAACAAGGAATACACAAAGTATGATAGTCTCTATGCGGTATCTGTTTCCCACAAGAAATACAATTATTCACTTTTGACATCCGGTAAACCACTGAGGCAAGAAAAAAACTAAAATATTCCCCAACGGGGTACTTAGCCAACTTTGACTCTGTCTGAAACTCCGAAATCGAACAATTTCAGAACGCCAACCGGCACTTGCAACGCTGCTTCTGCATCGGACCATGCGGCAAAAAAGACTGAGGATATGACGTCGGTCATGCGCATTTGTACCCTGACGTCCTGATGTCAGTCAAATGCGCCTTGACCGGCGTCAGCCTTATACTTTGATATTCGGGCCGACCGAGGACAGCGGACTACCCAAGTGTAAGGACTGCAGCAATGTGAGATGAAGAACATCCTCTAAACAGATATCAAACATTAAAACCAAAATAAAGTATTTACAAGGGTGTCTATTGTTGACATATAATTGACTTTCTATACAATTGTGTCCTGATTATAATCTGCTGCAGTCATTATTCTCCAGTATTTCAGTTACTTTTTGCCATGCTATGTATAATGATGTAGTTCTTTCAGTTCTTCCTTTAATAGTGTTCATTTCCAACTGCGATACTGCTGACACCATATTCATGAATTGCTTAAAAGTTGGAGAAGCTTTGGATTTCCAGTTTGATGTAATGTTCTTCCTTGCAATAGCTAGGAGAGTCCATAAGATTACATATTTTGTTCTTGGCACACAGTCGGGTACAGGTGCATTAAACAAAATAATAGATTTGGAAATCTGGAATTTATCATTGAATACCATTTGCAGAAAATAATTTATTTTATCCCAATATGGTTTAATCAAATGACATTCGTAGAACATATGATGCCAGTCTGCTTTTATTGATAAATCACATCTCCAGCAGCCAATATTTTTCTTAAACATAAGTTCCATTTTATGAGGGTTTACATAGAATCTGTGTATGAATTGCCATGTAAAAAGTCTCCAATGTAATGAAAGTGATGTCTGCTTTGGAGAGAGAAGAATTAGTTTTTTATCTCTGTCATTTGGCACATGTCCATTAACTGATCTATAATAATTCCATATTTTGTCATTATTATGCATTTTTATTTTTTTGTTTGTTTTATAAATAGATAAGTATCCCTTTCCAGTAATGGGTTGATTCATTAGTAATATTATATGTTCTATAAGTTTACGAACATTTTGTCTTATTGATGGTTGCATTGTTTCTTGTTTGCTTAATATATACTGTCTTAATTCTTGTACATGTAACCACGAACTATCTTCCATATTTAATTTCTGTTTAATCTGGTCTATTGTCAGAGGTTTTCCAGAGTTTAGCAATTGATTCCAATATATTAATCCCTTTTCTTTAAGCATGTTGACTACTTCCATATTAAATGTTATTATATTACCTTGTGTGTACGCTACTGGATATAAAAGAAATGACCATGCTTTAATATCAGGATTGCTATTTATAAGATTTTGGAAAATTTTTAATGTATAAGTAATGTATTTGGAACTTATATTTTTATTCTTATGTATCATCATATATTCCTTCATCAGCCATAGAAAATTGTTTGGTATGAAATCTGTATACTTATTTGCCACTAAAAATCCTGATTTTAACCAGATTCTCTCATGAACTAGCTTCCATTTTGATGTATATTTTGTATTTAGCCATAATGATATTGTTTTAATAATGGATGAATGCAAATATATTTCTATGTCTGGTAAACCTATGCCACCTATATCCCAATCATCTAGATGATACTTCATAGCTATCCTTGTTTTTTTTGGATACCATAGGATTCTTACCATTAAATCATTTAATTGTTTTAGGTGCGATTTAGCTGGTGGCAAAGAACAAGCTTGTATGACAAAGACTTTTTGGAAATATGATCATTTTAATTATATAAAGCCTTTCTTCCATTGAAAAGAAGAATGTATTCCATCTTTGTATTAGATTTTTAATATTATTTAAGGTCTCTTCCTCCCACTCCCTTGATTCCCAAATTTCTCCAGAAAGCAAACAGGTTGAAGAGAACGGTAATCCTCATTGCCCCTTTTTAGCCTTGACAAAACTGGTTTCCCCTTCATTTGGCCTCATTTACAGAGAAAACCTTGGACTCTGGATCGCACTCCAGACCTACTCACATCCAACAGGAATGATTCATCCCAATCTGTCCAACTTCAGGCTAATGGCTAGGTTTCTCCAATTCCATTAGACAGAAAGCCCATACTCTCCTTCCACTCAAAAACTTTATAGGAGCAAATGGAAAAGATTTGTATCCTGGACTCAACAGCATGATGTAGAACCCTTCACTGTACCAATCCATTCTTTCTTGAATTCTTGGCTCACTTTTTTTGCTAATGGTGCAGCTGCCTGTAAAGTGCAATTAGCAGCAATTTCTGATTTTCACATTGGGGGAGAGAACTTATTACTGATCTCCCACAAACTCTGCAAAGCCTTTTTAAAGGTAACCCTTCTGCTAAGACCACCTCTTAAGGACCCCTCACCTCCATGAGACCTAAACATAGTGCTGCATTTTATTGTCCAGTCCCCATTTGAACCTGCAGTGACATGTGATATAATTTTTTTATCTTAGACGACCCTCTTCCTAGTAGCCATTACTTCTGCTAGAAGAATATCAGAGATTCAGGCCTTATCTTCCCAACCTCCATACTTGATTTTCCATAAAGACAGAGTTTCCTTGCGCACCAACCCCTCCATTTTACTTAAAGTTGTTTGAGTGCAATATCAATCGAACCATTAACTTGCCCGTTTTCTTTCCTAACTTCAGTAGCAAAGGTAAATACATACTGCATTTGCTGGATGTCCATAGACAATTACATTTTTATCTACACAGAGCGAAAGAGTTTAGGAAAGCAAAAAAATTATTTGTCTTCTTTGCAAGCTAGTAGCCAAAGTTACTCTAGCAAAATGGTTCTCTGATTGCATTTCCTTCAGCAACTCCAAACAAGGTATACATCTTCTCAAACCTGTTCGAGCTCACTCAACCAGGGCCTTGGCCACTTTGGCAGTTTTTCAAGCTAATGCATCCATGAACGAAATTTGTGCAGTGGCTACATGGGCTAATCATCATACCTTTATCACTCATTACAAATTGGATTTAATCTCCAGGGGATGGGCCTCTTTTGGTTCAATGGTTCTGAGAAACATCTTTCCATGAGTCCACCCAAGGTAAAGGTAGCTGGGGACTCTGTCTCATATGTGAGTATGAAATGAAAATTGACAATATCAGATAAAGAAGTTATATACTTACCATAATGTTCCATCTGTATTGTCAGTTTTCATTTTTCTTCATATCCCCTCCCTGTCAGCCCCCGTCTTTTGCTTCTGGGAGAGCGGGAAGCTCCATATTAGTATATTGGCTATATATCTCCATACTCCAGAATGGTCACTATGGTCATTTTTATGTAAAATTCTCTTTATTCTTCACTTTGTACTCTTGCGTAAGATAGCCTTAACAAACAAGATGTGAGGTAACAGGGAGGAATGCATTATGAATCTGAACCAATGTGTGAGGAGAAGTGAAAATCGACAATACAGATGGAACATTATGGTAAGTATATAACTTCTATTTTTTGCATTTAGTTGCATGGCATGGTTCTAGCACTAGTCATTTGTTTGATCTAGACCCTCCTGAAGGATATCTACATCATTGGGGATTCAGTGATTGCCCCCAGCTTGCAGTCATCAGCAAACTTTGTCATCCAGAGGCCTTCCACATTTGCTTTGACTTCAGAGAAGTATATTCCAAACAGGAGTGGTCCCAGCACTGACACCTGTGGCACATAACTAGTAATTGGCATCTTGCTGGATCTGGATTCACCCACTTTAACCAAGTGTCCTGTCCATGAGCCAATTGGCTATCCATCTGGTGATGTAGAGATTTATGCACAGTTTTACGATTTTATTTGTAATACCAAAGTAAGGAATTCTGCCAGATTCCTTGGCCAGGTGGAGGTAGGAGGTATGCATTGTTTTACACTCATCCATGGCCTTAGTGACTTTCTCAAATAAATCTACCAGATTCAGCAGGCATGACCTACCCTTGACGAAGCCGAATTGGGTCAGGTCCAGTGTATGGAGATTTCCTATGTCATTATTTATTAGGTCCATAATTATTACTTCCATGGCCTTTCATATAAGATTAGTCAAACTTATGGGTCTGTAATTTCCCGGGTCAGTAGATGGTCCCCCTGTATGCAGAGAGATGACTGTCACTGTCCTCTACTGGGACAAAACTAGTCCGGAGGCTGTGGTTAAACAGAGATCCTAATAGGTCTGATAAGTTATGATTTAAGCTGTTTAATATATATATATATATATATATATATATATATATATATATATATATATATATATATCTATCTATATATATAAAATCAGGACTCATTTTGAAGCCGTGTTTTTGGCTTTAGAGTGTGCAGTGACAGCCTGTTGTTCGGTGATAATTGGTGGTGTGTTGTTCGGTGATAATTGGTGGTGGAGTGTTGGAGGGTGTTTCTTGGGAGAGAATCGGTGGCGATGGGAAGGTGAAATCTGAGCTGAATTTGTTGTGTCTTCTGGCTGAGTATAGGTGATGCTATCTACAACTAATTCTGCACCTTGTTGGGTGTTACACAAGACTGAGGATATAACTACGGTTATCCTTAACTTTGGAGGCTATTTGTACCTCAAAGTCTTCTTTCAGAGACTTGACTGGTTCCCTCATTTGCTTGCTTAGACTAATGAGGGGCTTTTAGCTCTGTTGTGCACATTTCCTCTTACATCTTGACAGGATTTTCTTTCTTTGTTGTACAACCTTTTAATATCAGTGGTCCACCAGGGTGGCTTGTTTTTGTAGTTGGACCCAAGTTTATTTCAGTCTGGTACTGACATTTCTCTGCAGTTATTTATATGGTTATACAAGGCTTTTGTTTACACCTCAGCATAGGTTTCTGCGTTTTTTAGATTTGGGGGAGCTTGGAAACTTGCTATGCCATCCCTTAATAGGTGGTAATTTACCTTAGAGAAGTTCTTAAAGTCTTGGAAGTTAGTTCGGAGAACTAGTTTTACCTTTATTTCAAAAGACAGAGCTATGTGATTTGATCTTACCAGTGAGGGCATTACACGGGGGGGGGGGGGGTGCAGCACTCTCCCTTATTTGTAAGTATCAGATCTCTAGGATATTTGTTCCCCTAGTGAAAGTTCAGACTAACTGCTCTATGGCATTTGAATTTACAAAGTTAAGAAATCTTTGGGCCTGCATGTTAGTGGTCTTGTATGCCTCCCAATTAATTCAGGGGTAGTTAGAATCACCCATGAATGTGGTACTGGGCTGGATGGTGAGTGATTCTAGTAACTTCACGTATGAAGTATGGTTTTCCTTGTTCATTGTCGGGACCTGTAGCTAGCAGGAATATGGTAATGGATTTTTCCCATCGTTAGCTAGACATAGAGTAGCTCAAGCATGTCATATTATTTGACCATCCTTGAGGTGTGCATATCCTTTATATGGATAAATACAACTCTGCAATTTTCTTTTCATGTTGATGAAAGGCATTATAGCTATGTACTGCCAGAATGATTTCTGTGGCTTTGAGCCATGTTTCAGTAACTGCAACAGACGTCAGCATTCTCCAGGGTGAGGAGAGCTTCCAGGGAGGGCAGTTTCTTGTTGACCTTGCTGAGCTGCACGTTACAGCAGTTACCTTCTGTGTCAGTGTCATGTAGGTATTGGTACCCACAGTTACTCTTACACACACACACACACACTAGACACATGCAAACACACATGTACACACCAAACACACATGCACACACACAAGTACGCACCAAACAAATGCAAACACACACACACAAGTATACACACACACAAGTACACACCAAACAAATGCAAACACACAAGTACACACCAAACAAATGCAAATGCAAACACACACACACAAGTATGCACACACACAAGTACGCACCAGACACATGCAAACACACAAGTACACATCAGACACATGCAAACACGCACACATGCACACCACAGTCTCTGTAGCTGTGCTGGAATTGTCACCCCCCCCAATCCTCGTACTATTGTAAGTGCCGTTAAGGTACAAGAATTTGCAGTACTCCCTGGTTGCTAGTGCTCCCCATCCCCTTTTTCTCCATGCTGCTGCATAGGTTCATAGGTTGGTACTAGGCTATCAGCCCTAGGGCCTATACAAGCCTAGCCATAACAATTCCCTGGCTATTTCTTCCCACATTATTTACTTTCCTGGACCCCTGTCTAGCAGGGCGACTGACGTGATCCCTGGGGTGAATTTCCTTTCTCCCATCCAATCGTCAAGGTTCCTCTTGAAGAGGTCCAAAGAGGCACTCTGCTTGACATGTATGGGCAATCTGTTCCAGAGTCTGGGGAGTCTCTGGGTCAGGAACCTATCCCTCCAGCATGTTTTGTTTATTGTGATGACAAGGTTTAGATCCCTGGAGCGTGTAGCTCTGAGGGATTGGGATTTCTTTAAGTGTAGCATGTCCAACAGCTCTGGGTTTGACATGGCCTTGTATGTTAAGCAGAGATCGCCTCTGAGTAGACGATATGTGACAGAGTATAGCTGGAGTTTTTAAAGGCGGTCAGCATAGGGCATCTGCTTTAGGCCTGTGATTCTTTTAGTGAGGTATTTCTGAGGCCTTTCCAGTTGTTGCAGATGTCTTGAGAGGTACATACCAAATGGGGCGTTGTATTCTATAATGGGTCTAATGAGGGATGAGTACAGTGGGACAATGACCTCCTTTTTTCTGGATGAAAAGCCCTTCATGATGAGGTGTGCCACATAGAAGGATTTCCTGACTGTTGTGGCGATGTGGTTATCGAAGGTGAGACCACTGTCCACCTGTGTCCCTAAGTCTCTTATCACACTTTCTGTGTTTAAGTGTACTGCCACCTATATGGTAATTCATGGATACATGTTTTTTCCCAAAGGGGATAACAATACATTTCTTGGCATTGAGCTTGAGCCCATGGCTCTGGCACAAAGCATCTGTTTCTGTAAGGCCCTTTTGTAGAGTATCCACATAATTTGGGGATTCAATAATGGCTCCCAGTTTGCAGTCATCTGCAAACTTTGTTAGCCAGAGTCCCTTAGTGTTGACCTGTACTTCAGAGAAGTAGATGCCAAACAAGAGCGGCCCCAGGACTGAACCCTGAGGTACTCCACTTGTCACTTGTCTGGAGCTGGATTTGGAGTCGGCTACTTTTACAGTGTGGGTTCTATCAGTAAGCCATTTAGCAACCCATTGGGTGACATAGGGATTAATGCCCAATAGGGAGGGTGGCCTAATGGTTAAGGTGTTTGCCTTACAAACACAAGGTGCAGGGTTTGAGTCTCTCAAGGGATAATTGGCTAGGCTTAAAATGGCTCGCAAGGGCAGTTAGCCTAGTACTAATCTATGATCTATGATCTATAAAGTGATACTGCTTAATTTGTAGTATGTTTAACATGCTTAGTAAGTTTATTTATGATTCCAGAGTGGGGGATGGTGTCAAAGGCCTTGGCAAGGTCTAGATAGGCTGTGTGGACCACCTTACCCTTGTCCATGGCTCTGGAGACTGATTCAAAGAAGTCAATCAGGTTCAGGAGACAAGATCGGCCCTTCACAAAACCAAACTGGGTGGGGTCCAGTGTTTGAAGGTTGCCAATGTCTTTGTTTATAAGTTCCATGATAATACGCTCCATGGCCTTGCAGATAAGGCTTGTCAGACTGATGGGACGGTATTTTCCGGGATCCAAGGTGGATCCCCCCTTGTGGATTGGGATAACTGTAGCTCTGCGCCACTCAGTGGGCACGAAACCTGAGTGAGGCTATGATTAAACATGACACTTAGGTGAGGTGCCAGTTCATATTGTAGTTCATGTAGTACACAGCCCGGGATGTCATCTGGTCCCCATGGATGCTGTATTCTTGGCTTTAGAGAGTGCGTTTTGTACCTGTGTGGCCGTTATTACTGGAATTTGGCAATCTTCCGGTATTGAGATGGGCCATTTAGGGGGTGAGAGGGGGGTGAAGTTGGCACTGAATCGATCTGCCAGGATATTGGCAATATCCTTCGGATCAGTATATTTAATGCCATTCTGTTTTAGCTCAGAGAAGATCTGAGCATTGCCATTTAGATTCTTGACATAGTTATAGAATGCTTTGTGGTTGTCTTTGGAATCTTTGGCAATTTTATTTTCGTAACTAGCTTTGGAGGATTTTATGAGGCATGTTCCATTGTGGCTCAGATTTAATATCCCTAGTGGCTGTAGCTCCTCCCCCAGCCAATTCCCCATACTGCATGTTCCATTGCATCTCAGATTTAATATCCCTAGTGGCTGTAGCTCCTCCCCCACCCCGATTCCACATACTGCATGTTCCATTATGTCTCCAATGTAATGTCCCTAGTGGGTGTAGCGCCTCCCTCCATCCCTGATTCTCATACTGCTCCATGTTCCCTTATGGCTCAGATGTAATATCCTTAGTGGCTGTAGTTCCAACCTCACCCCTGATCCCTGTACTGCTGCATGTTCCATTGTGGCTCAGGTGCAACATCCCTAGTGGCTGTAGCTCCTCCCCCACCCCTGATTCCCCATACTGCTGCATGTTCCATTGTGGCTAAGGTGTAATATCCCTAGTGGCTGTTGCTCCTCCCCCACCCCTGATTCCCCATACTGCTGCATGTTCCATTGTGTCTAAGGTGCAATATCCCTAGTGGCTGTTGCTCCTCCCCCACCCCTGATTCCCCATACTGCTGCATGTTCCATTGTGTCTAAGGTGCAATATCGCTAGTGGCTGTTGCTCCCCCCACCAGATTCCCCCATACTGCATGTTCCATTATGTTTCCAGTGCAATATCCCTAGTGGCTGTTGGTCCTCCCTCACCTCAATTCCCCATACTGCTGCATGTTTCATTATGGCTTAGGTGTAATATCCCTAGTGGCTGTTGCTCCTCCCCCACCTCAATTCCCCATACTGCTGCATGTTTCATTATGGCTCAGGTGTAATATCCATAGTGGCTGTTGCTCTTCCCCCACCTCTGATTCCCATGCTGCTGCATGTTCCATTACGGCTCAGGTGTAATATCCCTAGTGGCTGTAGCTCCTCCTCCACCCCTGGTCCCCATACTGTTGTAGGTGCCATTATGACTCAGTTATAGTTTCACTGATGTTTAGTGGTTTCCCCCACTCCCAATCCCTGTGCTAAGTTTGATGCCGGTAGATGAAAAAAGGGCCCTTTGTCTGTGTTCACTACTGCATTATGGTGAGGCCAACCATGCTGATCTACACATCTGAGTGAGTTCCTGATTTGCTTGCCTTCCTGGAGGCAGTTTGGGAGGAGGGGGGTGCATATGGCTAATTAGCATATGCCTTTCCTCCAGACTGCCTCATTAGCATACTGCATGAGCATGGATCCAGCCTTTACTGATGCTACACATCTTCATGTTAGAACACTATGTAGCACACAGATAAGACAGTCTCTAAATTCAAATAGGTCTCGGCGACATGTAGATCAAGGTGTACTCATTGTAGTACCTTTATGAATCCCCTCGTGACTGGTGTTTTTTTTATCTTTCATACCAAATTTAAGTTTGGGTTTGGTAAATTGTTTTATGTCGTTAAGGATATTCTTCAGTTATGAGGCATTTTTCACTCTTGCATGTGCAGTGTGTGAAATTGTATTTTGGTATACTAATATATTTGTCATGTGTAGGAGGTTTTCTGTAGGACTGATGACACACCAAGGATGTTAATAAACTTTTGATAATTTATTGAGGATGGTGATAAGTCACTGGTGATGTAGGAAGAATGGCAAACATTTATCTGCATAGTATAACATATACTAGTAAAACGAAGAACAGTAAACCAAAAAGTAGTCCACAACAGGAATCCAACTTCCGAAAAAACCAACAGTCCAGTAAGCCTAAACGCTGATTTTATTTAATACAAAAGAGCGTTTTCGCTACTGAAAAACGCAGTTTCCTCAGAGGTTATAAAATCAATTAAGAATGTGAATGACTCAATGATTACAAGTTTTGAACTCTTAACAGGAAGTGACAAAACAATCTCAAGAACAGTCAACGAAGCACATACACACAACGCATGTTCAGCACTCATAAAAAGTACATTTTAAAACATATGTATGTATGTATGTGTTTTTTTAAAAAAGACACTATAAAAGCAATAAATCTGGTATAACAAGCATTCAGTACTTTCAAAAACATTCCTAAAAAGTTATTAAATTACAAGGTTCTAATAAACCACTAATATATCTATAAGAACAAATGTATATGGTGTATAATATACACCCTTAATATTTAAATTTTGTTTATTTAAAACTAATTCAAAAAACCTCAAAGGGCTGTATTAAGATAGTTTATAATGATAGGTAAACACTACAGTGAACAGTGGGTTAATCTATCGCAAATAACTACGCAATTTGAGAACTGCAGCTATATTACAGTTCTCATTTAAACCGGGAGTTCTGAACGCATCCAAAGCAAGTTGCCATTCGAGCTCCCGGTTTTCTAAAATGAGAGATGTTGGGCCACCTCTAACATCTGTCGGAACGTGGTCAATACCCATAAATGAAAATGTATGCCCAGGATTTTTGTCTATGTGTTTTGCTAAAGCATTATCATCTTTGTTCTTTTTGATTGCATACACATGTTGGTATATTCGTTCACGGACCTTACGGTCCGTTTTTCCAACGTAAAAGGCTGGGTAACAGTCACAGAGGGCAATGTATACAACAGAACGAGTTTGGCAGTTTATTTTGTGATAAATCTGATATTTCTTTTTCCTAATGTTAAAAGAATTACCCGGTTTTATATATTTACAAAAGTTACAATATTCACACTTAAGTGTACCTTTTTGTCTGTTGGAAGAATAATTTTTGGTGTTCCTTTGCAAAATTTATTTTAAATTACTAGCCCTTTTGTACACTGTACTAGGGCAAGGACCTAATTTCTCCAGGAGTACTGGTGAATTGGAAATAAATTTCCAATTTTTACATATGATTGACCAAATTGCCTTAGAGTTGGTATTAAATGTTGTAACAAAACTTAAAGTGAACTTGTGTTTGATATTTTTTGTTGAAGGGGTTACAACATTTTCAATTAAATCTAATTGGTCAGTCTCTGTTAGGGTGGTGTCTAGCACCCTAGAAGTGTCAGTTTGGCCACGAAAAAGGTTTTTCTGGTTGAAGTGGCTTGTAATACCTTCCATCCTTTTGGTTGACTTCTTTATGAGCTCATCTATTAAATTGCCAGGGTAACTTGATTCAAGTATAAATCCCTCAAAAAAGTACATTCTTTACTAAAGTCAGAAGGAGTGCTGCACATCATACCTGCTCTGACCAGTTGGCCTTTAACTATTGACCGCTTTTGTCTAAAGGGATGAAGACTCGAAAAGTGTAAGAAAGAGTTGACGTATGTAGGTTTCCTGAAAATAGTTGATGTTAGCACCTTGTTCTCAAAATCTTTAACTAATTTAACATCCAAATAATCAATTTCTTTTATGGAAAATTTGTATGTAAATTTTAAGAATTGTGTAGTTTCATTAATGACCTGTACAAAGTGTTTTGCACAAGTGGCGTCCTCATCAAAAAGAATGAAGATGTCTTCTAAAAACCTAGTATAAAATGTGACATTCTTCATCAAGTCAGGGTTGTTAAACAAAAAGTGCTTTTCCCAATATGCCACAAAGAGATTCGCAACACTTGCTCCACAAGGGGAGCCCATTGCCACCCCTTCCAATATGCCACAAAGAGATTCGCAACACTTGCTCCACAAGGGGAGCCCATTGCCAAAGAGTTCTACTTGCAAAAACAAGGGGCGGCAATGGGCTCCCCTTGTGGAGCAAGTGTTGCGAATCTCTTTGTGGCATATTGGGAAAAGCACTTTTTGTTTAACAACCCTGACTTGATGAAGAATGTCACATTTTATACTAGGTTTTTAGACGACATCTTCATTCTTTTTGATGAGGACGCCACTTGTGCAAAAAACTTTGTACAGGTCATTAATGAAACTACACAATTCTTAAAATTTACATACAAATTTTCCATAAAAGAAATTGATTATTTGGATGTTAAATTAGTTAAAGATTTTGAGAACAAGGTGCTAACATCAACTATTTTCAGGAAACCTACATACGTCAACTCTTTCTTACACTTTTCGAGTCTTCATCCCTTTAGACAAAAGCGGTCAATAGTTAAAGGCCAACTGGTCAGAGCGGGTAGGATGTGCAGCACTCCTTCTGACTTTAGTAAAGAATGTACTTTTTTGAGGGATTTATTCCTGAATCGGGGTTACCCTGGCAATTTAATAGATGAGCTCATAAAAGAAGTCAACCAAAAAAGGATGGAAGGGTTTTATAAGCCACTTCTTAACCAGAAAAACCTTTTTTCATGTGCCCAAACTGACACTTCTAGGGTACTAGACACCACCCTAACAGAGACTGACCAATTAGATTTAATTGAAAATGTTGTAACCCCTTCAACAAAAAATATCGAACACAAGTTCACTAAGTTTTGTTACAACATTTAATACCAACTCTAAGGCAATTTGGTCAATCATATGTAAAATTTGGCAATTTATTTCCAATTCACCAGTACTCCTGGAGAAATTAGGTTCTTGCCCTAGTATAGTGTACAAAAGGGCTAGTAATTTAAAAGAAATTTTGCAAAGGAACACCAAATATTATTCTTCCAACAGACAAAAAGGTACACTTAAGTGTGAATCTTGTAACTTTTGTAAATATATAAAACCGGGTAATACTTTTAACATTAGGAAAAAGAAATATCAGATTTATCACAAAATAAACTGCCAAACTCGTTCTGTTGTATACATTGCCCTCTGTGACTGTTGCCCAGCCTTTTATGTTGGAAAAACGGACCGTAAGGTCCGTGAACGAATATACCAACATGTGTATGCAATCAAAAAGAACAAAGATGACAATGCTTTAGCAAAACACATAGACAAAAATCCTGGGCATACATTTTCATTTATGGGTATTGACCACGTTCCGACAGACGTTAGAGGTGGCCCAACATCTCTCATTTTAGAAAACCGGGAGCTCGAATGGCAACTTGCTTTGGATGCGTTCAGAACTCCCGGTTTAAATGAGAACTGTAATACAGCTGCAGTTCTCAAATTGCGTAGTTATTTGCAATAGATTAACCCACTGTTCACTGTAGTGTTTACCTATCATTATAAACTATCTTAATACAGCCCTTTGAGGTTTTTTGAATTAGTTTTAAATAAACAAAATTTAAATATTAAGGGTGTATATTATACACCACATACATTTGTTCTTATAGATATATTAGTGGTTTATTAGAACCTTGTAATTTAATAACTTTTTAGGAATGTTTTTGAAAGTACTGAATGCTTGTTATACCAGATTTATTGCTTTTATAGTGTCTTTTTTAAAAAAACACATACATACATATGTTTTAAAATGTACTTTTTATGAGTGCTGAACATGCGTTGTGTGTATGTGCTTCGTTGACTGTTCTTGAGATTGATCTGCATAGTATAACAGATATAGAGGTTTATGAGCCAGTTGCTGTTTATAACCAGTTTATTGTGTTCGAGACATGCATCCATGTTGAGAACACATAATAAAGGGTTATGATCAGAAATACATTCATAATTCTTTTTAGTGATTGGAGCTTTATCTGCTCCATGTACTGTTAATTACAGGGAAAAAAGTGCCAAGTGTTTTACCGACTTTGAAAGCCATAAAGCAGTTAGTGAACACCTTCAGAAAGGCAATAACACATTACTGGTACAGACAGCAGGCAGAAACAAATCTGTTTTAATTCTGTCATTGCAGTTTGTTGGTCAAAACTGTCTAGCACAATACCTACTCTTAACAAGTGAAGCAGGGGGGTGCTTAACAATTGATCTGATATTATCCATGTCATTATTCATCACCATAGCATTTAAGATCCGATATCAGATCTGCACCAGCAACATACAATACACAGATCCAAAGCTCCGGCTCCTCCCTCTTCCCACAATGCCCTGCTAACCTCTAACCCCCAGATCTCATTTGCCACTGCTGTTCAGGTAAGACATGATCCTGACTTGTGGCTTTAGATAAGTAGCTTTTTCACTCCTTTTACTGTTAATTTTGCTTGTTTTGCGACTAGTTCATTTACTTATTAGTTTTTATCTACTTTGTGTGATAGTTACCTCCCCTCCATTAGTTGTGTAGGTAGTTATATAATTACTTTTGGTTTGGATGTTTTAGAGCCCTTTTTTTGGCTTTACCTGTTAGGGCTCGTCTTTGTTCTGTTTTCTGTAGAGCTAGTGTTTTCCTGTTTTCCCCATGTCTGATAAGCCCTCTGGTTTTAAAAAGTGCTCCTCATGTGGTCGGAAGGTGCCCCATTCCAACTCGCACAAGAAGTACATGTATTGTTTGGGCACTCCGCGCCTAGAATTGGAATTTGACATTTGTGCCTCATTTAACCCCAAGGTCTTAGCGGAGTGCCACAAAAAGCTCTCTTCTGAAGGGTTAGTTCAGGGGGGGACCCATTGTATCCTTCTGAAGGCTTCCTCTGTGGATCACAAGAAGAAGGCCCAGTCTGTTCCTCCCAAGAAACTGTGTCTGTTGGATCTTAGGTCCCTGGATTGACTCCAGCCTGGACCTTCTTGGATCAGAGGTCTTCAGATCTGAGAGCTGCGGAGACTTCTCCTGGATCCAGTGCTTCTTCGGATCAGAGGCCCTCAGATCCAGACAGAGTCAGGCTGGCCTTGGATCTGATCAGTTTTTCCGACCTGATTGCTTCTTCGGCTCGGCCGTCAGATCTGACAAGCTTGCTGGATCCAATTATAGTTCTTGAGGAGGTAGCTATTCTATCTACATCCAATCTGGTAGTTCAGTTGGTTGAGAGGCCTCAGAGCCGAACTCCAGAATGCCTCCACAAATCGTTATGGTCTACTACTAAGTCCACTCATTCCTCCTCTTCCTCCAGGTACTCCAGGAGTCTGTTACCCTCTGACATGGACAGGATGAGGAGGAGCTTCCTCAAGGCCCAAATAGAGTTGGGGCTTCTGGCTTCCCCAACCCATCTGGCCAAGGGGGCTTTGCCCCTTCCAGTTAGCCATTCTCCTCTTCCAACCCTGGTGGTCTTGGAATCTTGGGACCCAGACTCCTGTGGTCAGATGCTGGTGAGGCTGAGTATTCCCCTTTTCTCAACCCCGTCAGGGTCCCTGGCCTGTTCTTTTCCTCCTCCCTCGGACCAGAGTGGGCCCCATGCTGGAGTGGTTGGCATCGACTCCATGGGGGCGAGATCGGTTACCATTCTTGTGACTGCTCCCTTCCCCTCGGGGCCTCTGCCTTTGACAGCTCCATACCGGTATCATCCAGGGGTCATGATGCTGTTTCGGGGCCCGTTCCTCCTCTCTGGGGGACTTCCCCCCCTCTGAGATGGGGGATGGGACCACTTCTACCCCCTTAGGTTTCTGGGTGTTAGAGAGAACCTTCTCCAGGGCAGGAATTTCATCTACCACTCCTCCAGGTCCATTCTTGGCTCTCACTACTTTAGCTTGTGAAGCCTCCCATCCTGTCCAGGGTCAGCCCTCTCGCTTGAGCCTTCAGGGGGTTTCCTCCCCTCAAGGAGTCCCTGTTTCTTCTCCCAGGAGCCCCCCACAGAGGAGGTACATCATACGAGAAAGTGCAAGAGGAGGCACTTGGACTCCCCTTTGGAGTCCCTCACTGAGGACATGGATCTTGATGAAGTGGACAGGTCCCCCAGATCTCTGCCCGATGATGTCTCTTTTGGGGACATCCTTGAAATCCTGAAACAGAAGGGCGGATGGTCTCCTCAACCCCCGTCTTTGGAGGAGTCCGTGTTTCTGAAGGCCTTCGAGACGGGCCCATCTACTTCCTGGGAACTCTCCCTGCTGAAAAGTTAGTGGATCTAATCACCAGCAAGGTTTGGAAGGAGTCCAACATTATGGAGCCAGCCCAAAGAGAGCAGACAAATTTCTCAGCCCACTTACAGACCATGCTTTCTGGAGCAAGGAAGTTCCAGTCTATGCCATTGCATTGGTCGCTGCCACTAAGAAGAAGCTGGCAGAGCAGAGTTCCATTGTCTATCCCCTGAGCAGGGAATCCCGAGTGAAGGACCATCTAGGGAAGCGAGAGTAAACCTCAGCTACCTTTGGACTGAGGGCAGTTAATTACTTGGCACACTTTACCCACCTCCAAAGGGATTTGGTACAAGAACTCTCCACTTCCCTTACAGTGTTATTGCTGGCAGAGGACTTCAAAAAGGTGTCTTCCAAGCTTTCAACCATGATGTCTCTAGCAAACTCCTCAATGAGGTTAATTTCCAATGCTGCAAAAGCTTTCTCTCGAGTGGCAGGTACTGACATAGCTATGAGGTGTTACAGTTGGTTACATTTATGTGGGTTTGTGGAGCGCTTCAAAGCACCCTTTACCAATGCTCCCTATGATGGTTCCACCCATTTTGGACCTTCCGTAAAGGACACTTTGACCTACAGCGAGTAGGAAGGGAAGACTGTCTACAGTCGGAATCGAGCTTTCTACGCCTCAGACGTCCTGCTGTAAAACCCAGCAAGGAACTAGGAAGATGTAGTTCTGGAAGTCACTGTCTCCCTTCTAGATTGCTCCTGATGACTTCTTCCAGAGGCAGGGGGAGAGGTTTCATTAGCTGATACTGCCCTAGAGGCTGCAAAATCAGGGCTCCAGGGAACCCTCTCTGAGCAGCCTTATCAGCACTCCTGAAGTGTTACCCAACTGCTCTGCCCTGGAGACAGTCGGGGGTTGCATTTCCCTTCACCCAGTAGCCTGGAAAAATATTAGCTCCGATCTGTGGGTGTTAAACAGTTTCAGGGGTTATTTCTTTCCCTGTTTGGAGGCCCCTCCCATAAGAAGTTACCTCCCCAACATTCCATCCAGTTAGAGGGAGTTGGCCTTCAAGGAAGTTCAACAGCCTCTTCAAAAAAGAGCCATCCAAGAGGTCCCAGCAGGATAAAGAGGATCTGGTACTTATTCTTGCTTCATTTTAGTGCCAAAAAACATGGGGGATCTGCATCCTGTTTGGAATCTCAGCGAGCTCAATCTATCAGTCAAAAAATCAAAAAGTTCAAGTTCCAGATGGTCACTCCTCAGTCCATTTTGCTTGTCTTACACAAGGACTATTGTATGTACTCAGTGAATCACCAGGACGCCTACTATCACATCAAGATAGACAGGCATTCCAGGAGACATCTTCACTTCTGGCTAGGAGCCATTCATTACCAGTTCAGAGCCCTACCCTTTGGTCTCACTACAGCCCCTTGGGTGTTTACCAAATATATGGCAGTGGTAGCAGATCATCTGTGGCTGCAGGGGTTTCAGGTCTTCCCATACCTCGATGATTGGCTCCTCACGGCACCTTCGAGGCATCAACTGCTTCAAGTAATCCATTATTTTGTTTCCCTCTTCGATCATTTGGGGATTACTGTCAACCTGTTAAAATTCAATCTGTTCCCCATACAACAGCTGATCTCACATCCTTATAGGCTTCCTCTTCCAAATCTTCAGACTCTTTATTTAATGGTATGGTTTCTCCAATTCCAGTGATCTTGAAACAGTCGAGGCTGGTGTCTCCCCATCAAATGTATTATTCTAGCTTCTCAGAAACCTTCTACCAGAAAGGTCTACAGTAGTAAGTGGAAACAGTTTTCAATCTGGGTTAAGAGCAGGAATCTGAATCTCTTTTTTTCTTCTGTTTCAGATATCCTTTTGTTTTTGTCCTCTCTTTTCTAAGCAAGAGCAAGCTTCTCTACTATTAAGCTCCAGTTGGCGGCAATTTCAAATTTTCATGAGAACAGTGAGCCTGTGTTTTCATCTAGGCTTTGCAAAGCGTTCATGAAAGAGGTTGTTCTGCTTAGACCACCTATTTAGGATCCCTCAACCTCCTTGAGACCTTGAGTCCATTTCAGCCTGCTAGTTCCTGTGATCTCAAGTTTTTGTCATAGAAAACAGCCTTCCTGGTTGCTATTACTTCTGCTAGGAGGGTTTCTGAACTGCAAAGCTCTTTCCATTGTTCCTCCTTAAATGTTTTTTTCACAAGGACAGAGTTTCTCTCAGGACGAATCCTTCTTTCTTGCCCAAGGTTGCTTCTGAATCCAATCTAAACCAATGTATCCAGTTGCCAGTGTTCCTCCCTAACTATTCAAACATGGGAGAGTATATCCTGCATACTTTGGATGTACACAGGCAATTGCGGTGTTCTATTTACACAGGACCAAAGCATTTTGCAAGTCCTAGCAACTCTTTGTCTTTTTCCTCGAACAGGCATGGTCTTCCAGTTTCTAAGGTAACGATTTTTAAATGGATCTCTAACTTCACTTCCTCACTCTATGACAATAGACATCTTGAGGTTCTGGGAAGAATCAGGACTCATTCTACGAGGTCTGTGGCTACTTCCTCAGCTTTTTGGGGCAGACTTTCTATTGATGACATTTGTGCAGCTACTACTTGATCTAATCCTCACACCATTATATCTCATTACAAGCTGGATTTGATTTCTAGGAACAGGGCTTCCTTTGGTTCCACCATGCTGCAGCATGTCCTTCCTTCAGGCCTCCCAGGATAAATGGCAGCTGGGGGCTCTGACCCTATTGTGATGAATAATGACATGGATAACATATAACGAGTTTTGTACTTACCATAACTTGGCATCTGTGTTATCCTATGTTATTATTCATCACATCCCCCCCCCCCCCGCCATCCCCCTACTTTGTTGGATTTTGGAGGAGGTTGGAGGAGGTTGGAGTTTTTTCTTTGGGTACCGGACTCTTTCCTTCCCGTTTTTTGCAGGAGTAGCCTTAGGAATAGATTAGCAAACTTGAACTGAGGGTTAGAGGTTAGCAGGGCATTATAGGAGAGGGAGGAGCTAGAGCTTTGGATCCATCTGTTGTTTGTTGCCATCTCGGATCCTAGACCCTATAGTGATGAATAATGACATAGGATAACACAGATGCCAAGTTATGGTAAGTATGTAACTCTTTATAAGGCTGTGTCTTACTGTATGGAAGTGCTTAACTGATTTGTCTTTTTCCAGATTGCAGAGCATAACCATCATGCTCCAGGCACTACAAACATGTTATCACTGCCATTAATCTGGCCCCAGTATTAGAATACTTATGTGTGAGCCCACTGTGTGATATAAGAAATACTGCAGATTTACAGAATGAGTTAATTGTGTTTCCTAATTCCACAGTAGAAGGAATTTCAACTATCACCCAAACACAGCCTCACATATTTATCTACTCGTATGTTTTGGGTTAGAATATTGCATCTCACTGTTTTTTCCTATCTCTTATATGCTGCTTAGTTTTTCTTTTCAGTGTCAGTCAATTTTTGATGTATTTTAGTAGTATAATTAGGGTCTGTTAGTTGTATCAGTAAGGAGAGACATACGTTATGTTGTCCTATTCTCACCTTCATTTTTACTTGGATGGGTTCGGAGCCGATCCACGGCTTCGACTCACCTGAATACACAGCTGGAAGTCTCAAACTTAGCTCGTGGTAAGGTAGGCATCCCATGATGCAGTGGTGCAACTCTCCAGATCTCGTTTGCCACTTTACGGGGTTGGATGTTCTCTTCTTGGCCGTGACTAAGTTTTTTTGTATTTTTACTAGCTTAAACTTTTAGGATTCATACATTAGTTAGTGTTTTGTGTGCTTAGATAGTTAGATTTGGCATGTAGCTTAGTTATCTCCCTCTGCTGTTGTGTGCTGTTTGGCAATCATTATTTTCGCAGGCCTGCATTTGTATCCCATAGTTAATTACTGTAGTGGTGCCTTATTAGGATACCTGTACTGTTGTGTGTTTTTTTGTCTATACTCTTAGTTAGCAAGTTTGTTCTTAGCTCATTTAAATTAGAGAGCTAACTGCCCTTTTTAGTTAAAGGGCTTGTAGTGTTAGTGTGTTCTATCTTTTGTATCTAGGTCCATTTAAGTTAGAGGCCCTAGTGCTCATTTTGAGTCAGAGCAAGTTAATTTCTAATTATATTTCTAAATATATTTCTTAGATGTGCAGTGTTTGTTAGGTTAGTGTCTGTTTATATGTCTGCAGTGTACTGAGTTTATTTGCTATTTGTAATCCTTTTGGGACCTTCTTTCCTTCTGAACATGTCTAAAGACACCAGGGAGAAAGAGCATAAGCCTTCGGGCTTTAAAAAAATGTCAGAAATGTACCCAGAAAATGTCAATTACAGACTGACATGTCATTTGTGTATATTGTCTAGGAGCTATACATCTACAGGAGAATTGCACTTTCTGCTACTCCTTTAGTGCATGTGTGTTACAGGAGAGGAGAAACAAACTGATTGTTAAGGGGCTCTTGAAACCAACCTTTGAGGCAGCTGTGCAGAGTGCTTCTTCTTCTTCATCCTCTTCTTCTATGACAGACAAACCATCTAAAAGGCCATCTCCTGTCTCTTCGTCTCAGTCTGAGCCCCCAGACAATTTGTAAAAAAGTTCCAAGCCATCTATCTCCTCGGCTCCACAGGCCTCAGAACCAACGGAGGTCATCATTGTTGACAAGCCTGGTTCTTCGGCCCCAAGGTATTCAGAGTTGCAAGATACCGTTTCTCAGAGCTGGTCCATTGATATTCCACTGGTATCCCCTACCTTGAGATCTCCCATTTTGAAGAGATCTCATTCACCATCTCTATCCTCCAGGTCCACTAGGAGCCTGTCTGATGACGTGGAGTGGGTGCTGCACAGACTCTTGAAGTAGCTGGCACTAGCTAAATTGTTCTCGGTTCCAACCCATCAGGTCTCAGAGCCTTCCAAGACTCTTGCATCCACTGTTGTTCCTCCTCCAAGCCAAGCTGGATCTTCAAAGCTGGAGTGCCTGGTACCTCTTACTGTAGAACCATCAGTTCCGGGACCCCCCTTTGGATATTACGGAACTGATATCTTCTCAGTCGCCCTCAGTGCCGTCCGGGGTGTCTGCTAGACGAGGTTCTCCGGTCGGGGACACTTGGACCCGAACTTCTTCGGTTACGAGCCTACCCCTCGGTGCATCGGCTTGGGTGAGCTCAGCTCCTACATGAGCCTTGGAGCTGGTCTCTCTGGGGCCGGGGGTGTCTGCTTTCTCCTCAGAGCCAGAGATATCCTTAGAACTGGTGGGATCTGCTTTCGAGCTAATGAGGAGTGTGCTGTTCCCCTCTACAGCTCTACATAGGGATACTGGCATTCGCCCCCCCCCCCCAAGGCACCGGCTACTGTCTCGGCACCACCCCGTCCACAGGACAACAGAGATTCAGAGCCTCAGGAAACCCCATTGGGTGAACCCCTCTCTTCTGAGGCCTCCCCAGAATACCCTTCTGAGGAGCCCCTTCGAAAGAGGACATGCAAGAGGAAGCATATAAACTCCCCTGATGAGTCCGTCACCTCAGGTATTGACCTTGAGGAGTCAGAAGGTCACCATGGTCGTCCTATGAAAATATCTCATTTACAGATATCCTGGAGATCCTAAAGCAGAGAGGCGGCTGGAAAACCATCACCCCTTCTGATGAAGAGTCAGTGTACCTGAAGACCTTTGGATCTCAACCTTCAGCCTCCTGGGTGTCTCCACCTTTTGATGAACTAATGGACTTGGTCAGTCAAAAGGCATGGGAGTTACCTGACACTATGGAACCAGTCCCTCTGAGGCCAAAAATGTTTTTGTCAGCCCCTGCTGGAAAAGATTTTCTCACAAAAGGTATGGAATGGTGGCAGCAGCAGCCACCAAGAAGGAACTTTCTGAGACATCCTCATCTGTTCATCCTCCGAACAAAGATTCTCGAATGATAGACAGATACATGAAGTGTGTCTATGTCAGCTGAACTATCTCACAAGCTTTACAAGGCTGCAAAGAGATCTCCTGAAAGAGCTAGGCGATACTCTACAAGGTTCATTAGCTGCAGGGGTGAATGAGAAAGTCTTCTCCCAGCTATCCACCTTAAATTCTATCGTCAACTCCTCCATGAGACTGATATCTTATGCAGCGGATGGAGTGAGTAGGGCAGCGGGTTCAAGAGTTTTCTTGAGGAGATGCTCCTGGATGTGCTTGCGTGATTTTATGGAACCTTTTAAGTCTACCTTTACTAATGCCCCTTTTGATGGTTCCTCACTTTTTGGATCCAAAGTAAAAGACACACTCACCAGATGCGAGCAGGAAGGGAAAACTCTCTCTGCCGTTGGAATATGTTTTTCTGTACCTTCAAGACCTTACAATAAAGGTCAGAAGAGTGGAAAAAATGTGGTTCAAAAGATCCCAGGGGGCTTTCCAAGATGCACGAGGTGAATCCTTCCCCAGGGGCAGAGGAGGAGGCAACAATGATAGACGTCATCCTAGAGGCAGAGGGGGTCCGCAAAACCAGGGTGACCGTGATTCCTGTTGCGGACATCCCTATCAGCGCTCTTGAAAGGAGGCCTGCCTGCTCTACTTTACTTTGGAGGCAGTCGGGCAACATTTGTCTTTGTACCCAGAAGCCTGGCAAAGTATCACAAAAGACAAGTGGGTACAAACCATAATATCCAGAGGATATTTCATTCCGTTTTGCCACCCTATCCCCCAAATCAGAACAATCCCAGATGTTCCACCCAATCTAAGGGAGCAAGCCACTATAGAAATCCAAAAGTTGCTGGACAAAAGAGTCATCCAAGAAGTCCCCACAGACCAAACAGGATTCGGAACTAACTCAAGATTCTTTTTGGTGACAAAAAGAACAGGGGACTGGAGACCCATATTGGATCTCAGCAAGTTAAACAAATCTGTCAAAAGTTCCAAATGGTGACACTGCAGTCAATACTTCCCTTCTTAGGGAAAGATTTTTGGATGTGCTCAATAAACTTCCAAGATGCGTACTACTACATAAAAATGGACAGAGCATCAGTAAGTCACGCTTCCGTCTGGGAGCCAGTCATCATCAGTTCCAAGCTCTGCCCTTTGGTCTCACTACAGCCCCCAGAGTGTTCACCAAATGCATGGCAGTAGTAACAGCTCACTTGAGACGTCTTGGATTCCAAGTGTTTCCATATCTGGACGACTGGCTCCTAACTGCCACCACCAAGCATCTACTCCAACAGGCCAGGGATGTGACATTGGAAATCTGTGCTCAGGCATAACAGTCAATTTACAAAAATCTGTCTTGTTGCCCTGTCAACATATTACCCTCATAGGTGCAAACCTAGTCAATGTTTCCATGATGGCATGTCTTCCAGCAAACAGAATTTCAGCCCTCACACTGCAAATTTTTCAGCTTCTTCCAAAGGACAAGGTAAAAGCAAAGGTAGTTCTGAAACTTCTATGGACAATGGCTTCAACCATAACACTAGTTCCTCTTGCAGGATGCATATGAGAATCCTTCAATGGCTCCTATTCTCCCAATGGTCACTTCAAGGACTTCCTATGTCCCACCTGATCAGAATAACGGAGTCTTGCAAAAAGGACCTACTGTTGTAGATTCAGTCCAACCATGTGACTATCGGGAGACCCTTTATTCCACAACAACCTGTTGCTACAGTGACCATGGACGCTTCCCAGATAGGGTGGGGGGCATTACCTGGGAATGATGGTCCAAGGTATACAGCAAGACCACGAGGTCCACTTGCACATCAGTGTTCTAGAGATGAGAGCAGTGCTTCTGGAGTTGCAAGCACTCCATGACACTCTTCCACTGGGGATGATTGCAATACAGTCAGACAATATGTCAGTGGTTTGGTACATAAACAAGTAGGAACCAGATCATACCCACTTTGTCATGAGGCTCTGAGAATTTACACTTTGTAGTAGCAACACACATCCCGGGGAAATCCAACGTGATAGCCGACAAGTTCAGCAGGGCAATTTTAATGCCTCACGAGTGGTCTCTGAACCAGAACATAACGTAAAAGATTTTCCGGAGAGGGGTTCAGCCTTGCTGTGATCTTTTTGCCACTCCCATGAATGACAAGTGCAGCAGCTACCTTGCCCTAATTCCCCCGCCAGGGGAGACACCGAGAGACGCACTTGTACATGATGGGCCCTCGGGACTTCTTTATGCCTTTCCCTCATTTCCCTTCATACCCAAAGTCATCCAAAAAGCAAAATCCTTGGGAAGCAGGATGATTCTCATTGCCCCATATTGGCCTTGGCATATTTGGTTCCCCTTCCTCTGGCCTCATCTTCAGGAGAAGCCGTGGGCTCTGGACCCAATTACAGACCTTCTGACACATGTCAGGAGCACTTCATCCCTCTCTCCACACCCTCAACTTGACAGCATGGCTGCTCCACCTCCCAATTTAATCAGGCTTCAAAATTTCACTCCAGCAGTCAAACACATATTGATGTCCTCTCAAAGTTTCTACTAGAAATCTTTATACTAGCAAGTGGAAAAGATTTTCTCATTGGGCCCAAAACAGAAACATTGACCCTTTTTCTGTGCCTATTCAGTCCATTTTAGAAGTTCTGGCAGAACTCTTCCAGCAAGGCTCGGCTGCAGCAATTATTAGAGTCCAGCTGGCTGCAATTTTGAATTTCCACATTGGTGACCATTCTCCTAACCTAATGTCACACAGGTTGTATAAAGCATTTTTAAAAGGCACTTTCTTATTGAGACCTCCTTTTAAGGAACCACTTTCTCCTTGGGATTTCAATTTTGTCCTATGTCAACTGACATTGCCACAGTTCGAGCCTTTTTCATCTTGTGACCTCAGATTTCTTTCCTGGAAGATTATTTTTCTAGTAGCGGCAACATCTGCCAAAAGAGTCTGAGTTGCAAGCATTGTCCATCAGACCTCCATATCTGATCTTTCATAAGGATAGGATATCCCTATGAACTAAATCATCCTTTATACCCAAGGATTGCTCTCAATCCAATATCAATCAATCCATTGAGCTCCTGGTGTTTTTCCCCAAGCATAGCAACAAGGCAGAGTATAAACTCCACCAACTGGATGTGCATAGACAGCTCATATTCTGTTTGCATAGAACTAAAGATTTCAGGAAATCTGATCAATTATTCATCTCCTTCTATGAGGCAAAAAAGGGTATGCCAGTGTCTAGTCACCCTCTCAAGTTGTATCACCTTTATCTGTACCTCTAGAAATAGAAAGTTACCATTTAGAATTCGAGGTCACTCAACCAGAGCATTAGTTACATCCTCTTTTCTGGCCAGAATGTCTATGGACAGTATTTGTGCTGCAGCTGTGTGGGCCAATCCTCATACGTTTATCACTCATTACAAAGTGGATTTGGCCTCAAGGGACAGGGCCTCCCCTTTGGTTCCACTGTGCTCAAAGGTGTACTCTCGTGAGCCACCTGGAAAAAGGTGCTAGGGACACTGCCCCATCCAAGTAAGAATGAATAGAGAGATGGACAACAAACATGGAAAGTTATGGTGAGTACATAACTTCTTTGTTTGTTTATTTGGTATCTGGTATTTGAAAACCGTGTTTGTTATCCAACGTCAGTTTCAATTGGTATTAGTTAGCAGAAACATACCTGCTATTAGTAAGGAGAAACATACACTTATTTTGGTATCCGAAAAGCAGAAACCGTGTTTGTTGCAAACTCTAACCTGCATCTCACCTAACTACACTTCTAACTGGTTTTGTAAGAAGAAGTGTACAGTTGTTTATTTGGTATTTGAAAAGCAGAAAAACAGCATTTGTTACACATTCCAACCAGTATCTTACCTAACTATGATGCTACTTTAACCGCTTAGACTTAGTACGTTGTTAAATTTGTCTATTATGATCTGCCTAGACACTGTTTCCTATTCTTTGTGATTCTTTACTCTTCCCTGGACATTTATCTATGTACCTACTTACTGTACCATTCCTTTCCCCCACTCTCTGTCTTCTGATAATCCTTCCATCACTATCTAATATCCTCTACTCTCTCCCAGTTTGTCTCCATTTCTCCTAAAACTGTACTATCCACTTTCTGCTCACACTCTTGTCTATTTTTTCTCTTTAAAGTTTGCTCGGGCCATACACAAGCCTCGGGATCACCCCCCCCCCACCTTCAATTCGGAAGCAAAGTTTCAGCAAAAGCTCAAATCACCCCTGGGAAATCTCAACTTTTGTACACAAGCCTTATTTTACAATTAATCATTAGGTGAATGTCATTGAATTGTTTTTAACACTTTTCTCTTACTTTGTGACTATCATTGTGAGGTGAGCACAGCTGCTTTGAGCTCCATTCAGCTTCCAACTTGGAAGAGCTTTAATCAAGTTGGCCACTACGTAGCAACATACTCTACTAATTATACAAGATCCTTATTCCCTCTGCATGTAAACAGGTGAGCTCCAGAGTCCAATATTAAAACTATTCCAAAACAAAACTTTAGTTCAGTCCCAATTCCCTTACCTCTACTCATCCTTAATCAGCCTGCTAGCAACATTTGCTAATAGACAAACAGCTAATGATTGTTTTTTGAGCCTTCTCGCGCCTCGGGTGTAGCTCCCCTCCATTCGCCCTCACTATGCTCAAGGCTCACTTCACTCTTTATCCACCCCCATTCCCACCCACCCCTCATACCATTTCCTTTATACCTAACTGTTAACACGCACTCTGCACCCTACTTCCCCTTCCTGTTCTCCACACAAACCATAACTATCCCCTCTCCCACACTACACTTGAAAACTATTACTTCTCCTTCCACTAGCCACATTGCACCTACCCCCGCCCACTCAAACATCACCTAAGCAACACACACTCACATACCTACTTGCAAAATAAACCTACTACTAACTCCCCAATCACCAACCTACTACTAACTCCCCAATCACCAATTTCAGCACTCTAGCATTCAATACTCTTACCCATTATGCCTTTCTCTAATACCCTTTTTCTTGTACTACCCCTATTAGTCCTCCTTCACACTCTCACCTCACTTAATATCCATTTATCCCCTATTCTCAAAATTCCTACAATACTTCATACTAGGGATACCTCATCTCCTTATCATTCATTTGCTATTTTCACTTCTTCATTTGCTATTTTCACTTCTATCTTTTCTACTGAAACTCTTCCTAAAATCAAAATTCCTCCCACCTACACCACATTCCCCAAGAATAAAGCAAAATATTTTATCTTTAACTTATGCAAATATAACTGCCGCTACTACCCTAATGTTCTTTTACTTCCAGGAGATATTCATCTCAATCCAGGTCTCACTCAACACAACTCCACCTATAACTATAGTCCCACTAACCTATACGCCTTTGCCCCACCCAAAACAAACAAATCTCATTTTACTCAAACACTAGAAGTATATTAAACAAGGTTAGTGAACTTCATGCTTGGATCTCAAGCCACACCCCTGATGTCATCACCCTAACAGAAACTTGGCTAAAACCCCAACACCACAACAAAGACTTTCTCCCTTCTGGCTATAGTACACTGCGCCTTGACCGCCAAAAGAAAAAGGGTGGTGGAGTTGCCATTGTTTACTGTAACCCCCTTACTCTGACAACTCCTAATAAAACTATCCCGTCCTTTTCTCCTGCTGAAATACTGACAGACAACTTTGTACTTAACACCCATACCACCATCACAATAGTAGCAATCTACATTCCCCCAGGGGATAATGTACCCCTGCTGGGACAGCCAACCTTGTACTTACCACGCATACCACCATCACAATAGTAACAATCTACATTCCCCCGGGGTATAGCATACCCCTGCTGGAAAACATTCTCTCTCTCAACATATTCCTAATGAAACCATCATTCTTGGTGATGTCAATATTAATTGGTTAACTCTCTGTACCCCAAATTCTTCCTTACACATTAACTTGTACGGCATTACTCAACTCATCACTGATGCCACCCATACCAACAACTCTCATACACACAGCACCCTTATGGATTAGATTCTAGTCTCTCATCCCTCTAAATATCACAATCCTGAAACCCTTTACAACACACTAAATGATCACTCCCCAATAAAAGTACTTAGATATATCCCTCACTTTACTAAACAGCATAGATTTATTACATGCTGAAAGCTTACTAACTTCCAACCAGACACCTTTAAATCTCTTCTCTCTAAAGTTAACTGGGATTTCCTTCCCCAACTTCCCCTTGATGATGCTGTCCTGTCTTTCAACTCCACCCTTCTCAGTATTCTTGACTCACTTGTCTCACTTTACACAGTCCACATTAAGTCTAATACATCTCCACGGCTATCAAATACCACCTGCATCCTAATGAAAAAGAGAGACAGAGCATGGAAAACATAGACCAAAACAAAGCTCCCTGCAGACTTGCTAAAATACAAAGAACTTAGAAATCAGACCAAAAAGTGTATCAATAAAGATGAGACACTTCTACTATAATCTACCCTCAGCCTTGAAATCTAACCCCCAAAAAATTTGGAACTCATACCACATCCTGGTGGTCCCTCCTCCCCCAATCCTTGTCCTGATAAGATTTCCAAAGATACTGCCTCCACCTTCAACACATGACTCTGTATCCAAACTATTTAACCCCAATGCCAACTCGTCTACCTTTAATAATATTTCAAACCACTCTCTATCAAATCCCTCTATACTCTCATCAAATTATTTTCCTCTCAAGCCTGTACCCACTAGCTACATCAAATCCCTACTTTCTAAACTCAAACCTTGCTCAGCTTCTACCAACATTCCTTCCCTTTTCCTTCAGTTAGCTGCTGACTCTCTTGCTCTTCCTGTATCTATCTTAATCAGTCGCTCCATTTCAGAGTCCAAAGTCCCTTCCATATGGAAACAATTCTTCACTCTACCAATACATAAAAGAGGTAACTCCTCAGACAGCAGTAATTTTAGGCCAACTGCCATCCTTTTCTAACGTTCTAGAAAAATGCATACATAAACATGTTATGCACTACCTCTCTGAAAATCTGCTCACATCTACTCAACATGGCTTTAGACCAAAGCATAGTACGACTACTGCCCTACTATCATTCCTTAATATTATATCCTTTGCCAGAGATAACAAACTTGTCTCCTGCCTATTCTTAGATCTCTCTGAAGCTTTCAACACAGTCTCTCACCCTCTCCTTCTGCACAAACTAACCAACCTTAACTTTTCCCCTGCTACTTTTGCATGGTTTTCCAGCTACCTCACTGACAGATTTCAAGCAGTGAAGTCGCAATCTGCACTCTCCTCTCCTCTCCCAGTTAAAATGGGTGTCCCTCAGGGTTCCATCCTTGGTCCACTGCATTTCAACATCTTCACTAATCTTCTTTATTCTTCCTGTCCTCAGTCATCACTGGTCCAATACGCTGATGACTCTGCTGTCATCACTATTGCTGACTCTCCCTCCGAACTCATCTCTACAACACAGATGTCCTTTAACTCACTAGAAAACTGGCTCTCTGATAACCAGCTTATCCTTAACCCAAAAAAAAAAAAACTAAGCTACTGCTTTTTCTTCCTAAAAACTACAACCACATTAAATCCACTTTCACAATCCTGTTCCTCAATAACACACACATGGAGGTGGAAACTAGCACGAAACTCCTTGGTGTCATCATTGACGACCAACTTAAATTCGATCTACACATTAACTGTATCAAGAAAACTAGGGCTCCTCTACCATAACAAAAAGTTTCTCACCAGTGCAGCTAAAGTAACTCTCTCTTATGCCTACCTCCTACCCAGTCTATTATATGGCCGTCAAATTCTTACTTGCCTCAACTCCACACTCTTGCCAAACTTGAATCTGCCTACAATATAGCCAGATTTGCAGCCCATCAAACTTACAAGTCACATCACTAACTATCACTCAGACACCTTAACTGGCTTGAACTACCTCACCAGTTTCTCCCTCAACTCCAGATCATCCACTCCATCCTTTATCAGCCTTCTTACTGTCCTCCTATCATCTGTCATCTCCCAGTATTCACCTGCTAGATCTCTCCAGAGCTCTAACCTAGATCTGCTACAAATCCACAAACCTAAAACTAAGAAAAGATGTATTCTGTATTGCTATAATCCTTCCAAGGTATGGAACAAACTCCCACTAGAGATCAGGTCACTCAAGCAACTTAGTCAATTCAAGCTAGCCATTAAAGAATACCTGTTATGTCAATGGACCTGCCTCTGTACCCCCCCAAACAGCTTATCAACCCTAACTGTACACCTCTAACTGGTCCCAACCTATATAACTTTCTCTAACTCTCTAGACCTTGTCTCACATTAACTTCTCTATCCTAAGCACACTACACTCATTCTTATCTGCATAATGTAAGATTTTACGTCTGGTAACAAAACTATTGTTATTCTTTCTGAATGATGTAGGATTCTAAATCTGACCGACATAATGATTAGTTTACTGTAGTAAATCCTTGTTTTTCATACATATGTTGCTTTGAACATTTTATGTAAACCAGTTGTCGATTGTTTACTTATTTTTGTAAATGATAATCTGTATAACATGTGGAGCTTTTCTCCTTGGGCCTCTGCTGAAAAAGGGCTACTTAGCTCAGTTGGACAAACCCAATCAACAAATGTAAAATAAATAAATAAATACTTATAAATATTTATTTTAGTTTAGACAAATTCATCTTTATCTACGTTTTGATAAAATTAATAACAGGAATTTTGAAACAAATGAATGTTTTACTTGCAAAAGTGAAAGAGTTATATATGCTATTAAATGCACATGTAACAAATTTTATATAGGTGAAACCAAAAGACAATTCTCTTGTAGGATTAAAGAACACATAAGGGATGTTAGGAATAATAAAATAACTAGCCCTGTAGCCACACATTTTAATGAAATACACAATGGCAGTTTGGATGGTTTTGAGACAACAATTTTGGATAAGGTAGTTTGTAATAAATTTATAGGTGATGAACAAGTGAAACAGATACTAAGAAAGAAAGAAGCATTCTTAATATTGAAATTCAATACTATGTGCCCTAGGGGACTTAATCAAGAATGCTTCTGGAGAAGTTTTGTGTAAATATGTAAATAGGTATGTGTTTTTTTAAGAAGTTGGATTGAAAAGTGTATAATTTATGTAATTAATTAATTATGTCATTAATCAATTCATGATTTGCTATATATAGTTTGAGTGGTTTTTAAAAAAAGTGTACTCTGTTAAAGACTGTTGGTCGAGGCGCTAGAGTTTTATTTCATCACTGTTTTTCCAAATAAATTCCTTCTGAGGAGTTGCTGGCTTGCTGTTTGTGGTTCTTCATCAAATTCATCTTTAGTGACTAGATGCCTGTAATAATAATAATAGTACCCATTTGTTATTTGTTAATCAGGTGCATCCAATGGACACTCACTCCCTATTCTGGGCTGGCCCAGGAGCAAAGTCTGATAAAGTGACTTGATCAAGGTCACACTGTAGGTAAAATGAGGGCTGATGAAACCAAACCTTGTAGCACAGGAGCCACTGCTCACAGTCTTAACCCTCTGCAGCAACTGCCAGATCTCTTTTTTTCTCTTCTGTGTGGCTAGCTGCAGTGTGTTATTCCTTTATTTTTTTCATCCTACTGTAAACAAAATTTAATTTGTGTGTATTGTTTTGGATGGACAGTGTTGTTCGTGGTGGGGTCTGTGTATTTTCTTTGTGCAGTGTGTGAAATGAATGTTTTTATTTTGAAATGAATTGAATATGTAGTTTGTGTTTTACCCTTTTTCTGTAAAAGTGACCGTAGATATGTTTTTTGAGTTTAAGTGAGCTAGGATGTTTTTGGGTTTGTACCTTGAGACCGCATTATGTAAATGTGTACTTTATTTTTTAGTAGGTTATATAAAGTAGTACAAATGAGGTGAGTTTAGAGTAATTTAGTGAGGTTGCTGATAAAAAGGGATATAGATAAATTTTTGATGATGTAGATGTGTTTTTGGTGATATCAGTAGTGTAGATGAACAAAAACTGTCTACACAGCGTACTAGTTGTATGGTTATATTATAGCCTTTATCTGGGGTTAACCTTTCTGCTCATAGGATATGCGTACATACATATACACACGCACACACACATATATATATATATATATATATATATATTAATAGATGTGCTTATGTAAACAGACATAAGTTTAGACTAGTACACAAGAGAAATGCTTCTTACTCAAACACTGAAGAGGATAATAATGCCCTTTTAATGAAGTATTCACACCAACCCAGATCACTTGTAGCTATACTGGGAAACTGATACTGTTACTGGTTCTCACAGGAGGACAGGACCCTTACATTCATAGTTAAGAAAAAGCTCTTAACTTATGATTTGCTGTTATACCGACTAATCACGTGATGATCTTCTTTATGGTGGGAACCCCAACATAGATGAACTCTATTTTTCATGGTTTTAAAATAAAGTAATAAAATATTTATTATGAAAAAGGAGTGCTATTTCGGGGGCATTTATTTTTCCATTCTTCCACTATATTACTTTGTATTTTCTTTTGTATCTTTTCTGCAGATGAAGAAGAACAAAAGCCAGTGTTTGAGAAGACGCCATTAAATTGGGAAGAGGACATACAGCTGTATTCACGCTACCTTGACAGAAAGGTACGTAATGGATAAATAAAGGACTTGGGTCATAACACTGACAATTAGTTTGTATGCTGATGTAGCAGGAGGCCTACCATGACTCCTGACAGTGGAGGCATGGAGCAAGCAAGCCACAGAAAGGGAGACATATAACTGCTTGCCTCTGTCAGCAATGCTGTTGTTGACTTATGGCTGAACATTTCTTCCAATCACTCAATGATTAAAAATGTATCTGAAGTTGTGTCTCTCATTCCTCCTCATGGTTGGGTTAAGGATATGACCCATGGATCTGACTCTGCCACATTTTTACAGACTAGGATCCAAGTCTCAAGCTCCTCCCACTTCCCATAATGCTCTGTCCTCTGCTTAACTCCCTCAGATCTCGTTTGCCGCCAGCAGTGACAGACATGGTTTCTTCAGTGTTGACCATTTTCTGAGGAATAGCAGTAGGAATTTTTCATATTCTCAGATCTTCTTTCTGATAAGTGCATTTTCTAGTTTTTCCACCCTTTCATAGCAGTGCAGGATTAGAATTTTTCCTCTCTTCTCCTTGTTCTGCTTTTAGGCTTTGCCCCCGCTTTTTTTGCACCCACCTTCTAGCTGTTTTTTAGGCTTGTTGTTCTTGTTAAATGAGTTGTAGTCACTCAGTGTTATTTATCTGGCCTTTAGACTTTGCTAGTTGCCTTTGCTGTTGGGTTTCTTTTGTAGTGTGCTTTTCTGCTGAACTATGTCCAATAAACCACCAGGATTTAAGTGGTGCTCTGAATGCGGTCAGAAATACTTGCATTCTGATGCACACGACTTGTGTCTATTGCCTTGGTCCTGAGCGTATGCAGTTCGCTTGCTCCACCTGAAAGGGCTTCAACCCCAGGGCTAATGCCAACTACAGAAATAAAGTAATCTTCAATGGCCTCTTACCTGCTTCTTCAAGTTTCTCTCCAGGGGCACAAAACCCCTCCAAGAGTGTGGTAGGGTCTTCCAACTTGAAGGAGTGCTCTCAAGTCCTTGAGGGCATCTTTGGAGCCACCCTCAAATTCTGAGACCTTCGGTTCTGACAGGCTTGGATCGGAGACCTGTTTCAGTGCCAGCGGATCCAAAGCACTCTTCGGCTTAGACCGGTATTTGCCAGATTGTCAGTTCTCCTGAAGCTACTACATCCACCTCAGATCCTAAGGCTATGAATCCAACAGCTAGAGGTCCCACACCGGTGCTGGGCATGGAGACTGCTTCTCCCCCAAGACTGCAGCAGATGCCTGTCAGGCACTGTAGGCCTCAGTTAGTGACTTCTTCCAGGTCTTCTAAGAGCCTTTCAGAGGTCAACATGGGCAGAATGATCAGGAATATTCTTAAGACTGAGATCCAGTTTGGGGGGGGGTTCTCCATTCCATCTCCTCTGGGATCTGCTAGTGTTTCCCTCCAATCTGTCCCTCGGTATCAGAGTCCCAGGATCATAGCCAACTGAAACAGCCAGGGTCAGGTATAAGGAGCTACCCTTCTATTCTGACCATTGCCCTGACTTCCTCCACTCCAATGTCAGATTGCAGTGGGTCTCAGATCTGGGGGTGTCTCTTTTGGATCCAGGAGGAGGGGCTCAGCTCCAACTCTGTCGGAGCCATCTCTTCCTCTTGGCACTTCGGCTATCGACAGCTCAGGTCTAATTCTACCTGGACCCCATGGCTCAGGAATTCCTGCCCTTTCTTCTTCAGTAGCCTCAGCTCCACATGGAACTGGGAAGGGATTCACTAGGGCCTTCTCTCGTCATAGGGATCTGGTCTCTCTGAGCTGTGAACCTTCCCGTCAGCCCTCCTTGAATCAGAGGCTTGAGTCTATCATGCCTGACCAAAGTCAGCCCATCCAGATAAGCCTCCAGACTCTTTACCTAGAGGGAGCCTCCTCTTCTTCTGGAACCTCCCCTGAACATTCCACAGAGGAGATCCCTCGTAAGCGGACATGCAAATGGAGGCACATTGTCCATCACCGAAGACACTGATTTTGATGAAGGGGGAGTATCTCCCAGATCACCACTGGAGGACCTCTCCTTTGGAGACATTTTAGAGATCCTGAGGCACAGAGGTGGGTGGTTGGCCCAACCTCCTTCCTCGGAGGAGTCCGTGTTTTTGGAGGCTTTCGGGACAGGCCCATCTACACCTTGGCTGGTTCCCCTGGTGAACAAGCTCATGGATTTGGTGTCCCACTGGGCCTAGGAGGAGCTGGACACTACTGAACCAATTCCTAAACATCCAGGTAAGTTTTTATTTTCCCCCTAAGGATAGACCATATTGGACCAATGGTATTCCGGTTGATGCCTTGATTGTGGCAGCAGCTACCAAAAAGGAGCTAGCTGAACACAGCTCTCCTGTCCATTCACCAAACAGGGAGTCCAGAGCAAAGGACAGGTTTGGCAAGCACATTTACACATCAGCCACTTTCTCGCTGAGAGAGTTAAACTACCTGGCATACTTTATTCCATTGCAGAGGGAACTGGTGAAGGAACTCTCAGACTCTCTAGCAGAGATCATGTTGGAGGAGGACTTCAAGAAGGTCTCTCCGACCAACAACTCTTTTGTCCTTGTCTGATTCTTCCATGAGGCCATCCATTCCACGGAGGGTGCCTCATGGGCAGCCAGCTCAGGCATTGCTGTTTGAAGACCTGCCTGGATAAGGCTTTGTGATTTTGCAGAACCCTTTAAGGCACCATTTGTGAATGCCTCATTTGATGGTTCCTTCCTTTTCGGGCTGTCAGTGAGACCCTAACCTGCAGCGAGCAGGAGGGGAAGGCCTTGTCTGCTGTTGGGGTCAGGTTTTCAACTCCTCAGTGCACTTCTTCTAGAAAGTAGTGCAATGGAAAGAAAACCTGGTCCCAGAAATCTCAGAGGTCTTACCAGGATCAGCGTGGGGATTCTTCCTCCAGAGGCAGAGGAGGAGGCTTCAGTGGGAGATGTTGCCCTAGGGGCAGAGGGGGCAACCACAGAATCAGGGCCTCAGACAGCCTTTGTCTGATAAACCCTATCAGCAATCTAGAAGCGCTGCCTGACTGGCTCATCTCTGGAGGCAGTCGGGGGTCATTTTTCTCTGCACTCTACTGCTTGGACCAATATAATGCAAAGCAAGTGTGTTTTAAAGATTATATCCAGAGGTTATTATATTCCCATGCTCCTACCTCCACCAGAGAGGTTAAAGAGACTCCCCAATGTTCCACCCAGTCAGAGGGAGTACGCAGTAGCAGAGATTTTAAACCTTCTGCAAAAGAGAGTCATCCAAGAGGTCCCGACCAAGCAAAAAGGATTTGGAACTTACTCTTGCTTCTTTTTGAGCTAAAGAAAACTGGGGACCAGAGACCCATTTTGGATCTAAGCAAACTGAAGTTGTTTGGAAAGAAGGCAAAGTTCCAAATGGTTACAGTCCAGGTCATTCTACCGCTGTTGTGAAAGGATTAGTAGACTTGTTCAGTGGACTTAAAGGATGTGTACTATCACATCAAAATAGACAGACACTCCAGAAGTCATGTGTGTTTCTGGCTGGGAGCCAGTCACTACCAGTTCAGAGCTCTGCCCTTTGAACTCACCACAGCCCCCAGGGTATTTACCAAATGTATGGCAGTAGTTGCAGCTCACCTGAGACTGTAAGGATTCTGGGTGTTTCCATATCTGGACAACTGGCTCTTCACTGCCCCAACCAGGCATCAACTGCTCCAGATCACAGATTACTTCTTTGACCTTGCCAATCATCTGGGTATTACCATAAACCTGACAAAGTTGAATCTATCTCTGGTTCAGAGTTTAGAATTCATCGGAGCTTCCTTGGACATAATGAATCAGATTGCAGCTCTACCCCCTCATCATGTACAGACATTGAGAGATCATGTTTGAGCCATCTTTAGCCGGTCCTCCCCACAAGCAGAACTGATACTTCAGGCTCTTGGATCTATGACAGCTCCTATTCCATTAGTCCTGTTAGCAAGGCATTTTATGCGAATGCTTCAATGGATCCGGGCTGTTCAATGGTCTGTTCTCTATCAACCTCTATCTGCTGCTATTAGGTTGACTTCAGTTTGCTGAAAACATCTCCATTGGTGTCTGCTGTCGGATGACCTGATGATCAGCAGACCTTTCCTCCTTCCATCCCCCTCAGCCATGGTGACCACTGACACATCCTAGTTGGGGTGGGGGCATTTCAAGGGAAAGATGGTCCAAGGAACATGGTCACATATAGAAACCAGATTGCATACCATTGTTCTGGAAATGAGAGCAGTCCTCCTCACGTTGCAAGCTTTTCAGGATATTCTCCCCCTAGGGACTATTGTGATTCACACAGACATGTCAGTGGTGTAGTACATCAACAAGCAAGGAGGAACCGCCTGCTACCCATTCTGCAGAGAGGCCATGAGGATCTGGGAATGGGCAATGTCTTCGGATCACTTTCTACTTGCAACTCACATACCAGGGAGATCCAGCGTTCTGGCAGACAAGCTCATCTAGTCCATCCTGATCCCTTATGAGTGGTCCCTCAGCCAATCAGTAGTGGACCTAACTTTTCAGACACTGGGACAGACCCTGCTGCGACCTTTTTGCATCCGCCCAGAACAAGTGCAGCAACTACTTCGCTCTGATCCCCCCCTCTGGGGGAGTCCCCGTGGGATGGTCTGTTTCATGATTGGACCCCCAGTCTCCTCTACGCTTACCCCCCTCTACCCTTGATCCCAAACCTTCTATGGAAAGCAAAACATTTGAAGACTTCGGTAATCCTCATTGCCCCCTTACTGGTCTCATCTGAAATATCCTCCATGCATACTGGAAACCAAACAGAACCTGCTTCTTCAACCTGATATAGGGTTTTCATCCCAATCTGATATCCCTCAAAATGACTTCTTGGTTTCTCCACTTCCAGTGACTGTTTGCAGATCCAGGCTTGCTTCCCCTGTTTAAGACATTATTCTAGCTTCTCAGAAACTGGCTACCAAGAAAATCTGTAGGAGTAAATGGAAGAGATTTGCCTTCTGGGCCTCGAAAGAGAACACTGACCCCTTTTCAGCTTCAATATCAGCTATCATTCTTTTCCTTGCATCTCTTTTTAAAGAGGGAGCCAGTTTCTCTATCAAGCTTCAGTTAGCAGCCATCTGTAACTTCCATTTGGGCAATGTTTTTAGTTCCCCTGCAACCTCCAAATTGTGCAAGGCCTTCTTAAACAGGGGAAGCAAGCCTGGATCTGCAAACAGTCACTGGAAGTGGAGAAACCAAGAAGTCATTTTGAGGGATATCAGATTGGGATGAAAACCCTGTTTCAGGTTGAAGAAGCAGGTTCTGTTTGGTTTCCAGTATGCATGGAATCTTCCTCCTGAGACCTCTAGTTAAAGACCCTTCCCTGCCATGGGATCTTACTGTGGTCTTACAAGGCTTAACTCAAAACCTTTCGAACTAGCTAGTGTTTGTGACTTGAAGTTTCTCTCATGGACGACCGTCTTTCTTATCACCATTACTTCAACAAAAAGCATTTTGTCCTGTAAGCCTCCTTGCATCATCTTCCAGAAAGATAGGGTGGCCCTTTGTACTAATCCCTCTTTCATGCCCAAGGTAGCTACAGAATCCAACCTCAACCAGATCATACAACTACCAGTTTTCCTACCAAATGTTTATAATGAAGGACAATGTTTGTTACATTTGCTTGATGTTCATAGGCACTTATGTTTTCATCTTCATAGGACAAAACCTTTTTGAAAATCAGACAAATTATTTGTGTCCTTCTCATATAGCCACCTAGGTCAGGCAGTTAGAAAAGTTACCCTTGCTAAATGGATAACAGACTGTATTATTTTGATTTATGCCAAGAACGGATTACAGTTACCTCACCCTCGGCCTACTGAACTAGGTCCATGTCTACCTCATCTATCTTTTCTTCCAGGGCATCTTTAGATGATATCTGTGCTGCAGCCACTTGGTCAAAAAGTCATACCTTTATCACACACTCCAAATTAGACATTGTATCGAAGAGCTGGGATTTCTTTGGTTCTGCAGTGCTCTGAAATAGCCTTCCTTGAGGCCACCCAACAGTTGCATAGCTGGGGACTGTAACCCAACCATGAGGAGGAATGAAAGAGACATCATATTTTTAAGTTATGTTAGTTAGGTTCATAAGGGTTTCCTCCAAGGCACGTTTGATGCTGTTTCTTAGGCATCCAGATAAAGTGGTATTTTTAGTTTTCAAAAGCACATTTAGGACATGTTCCTCTTTGATCTTAGGGTTGTAAGGGATTTACAGAATTTCAGTGATAACATTAGGTATGGTAAAGTACAATTCGTCCTTATTAGATGATTCACATATTGCATCATTTTCTCTACATAGGCATTTGACTTTAGGTAATTCACATATTGCATCATTCTATTTATGCATTTGACTTTGGATGGTGTGGACTAAACATTACAATCTGATGTTGTCAATTTTCATTCATTCCTGACTGTTGGGTTCAGTTCCAATCCTCAGAACTGGCTCAGCCATTTTATCAAGCTCACGCCAACCAGAAACTCTCAAGCCAAGGCCACCCATACTGCCTTTCTTCCCTTCAACCCTGATATAATTTAGAAAATGGGACATCAGCCATGCTCTCAGCTAAGTGCTCAACTTTTTTTCTTGCTATATTTTCTATATTTGTCTAAATAGTTACTCCTCCTCTTTTTCTCACTGCACCTTATTGGCCTCAAGTCTGGTTTCCCTTTCTCTGGCCTCACTTAGTTCACTGCCCGTGGACTCTGAATCCAACTCTAGACCTGTTATCTCATCCTCAGGGCCTGGTCCACCCCAGCCTACAAAATCTCAAGCTGACGGCTTGATTTCTCCACTTCCAGTAATTGCCAGGTGAAATAATTTATCTGCCACAGTACACTGTCCACCAGAAAACTTTATCTTAGTAAATGGAAGAGATTTGTTTGTAGGTCTGATGAAAATGGTCTTGGTCCTTTCTCAGCTTTGATCGATAAGGTCTTGGAATACTTAATCACCTTATTTCAATTGGTGTACAGACGGCTCAGAAGTGACCTGTCTGCCATACAAGGCTGTCTCAGACTCAGCCTTGATGGAGGTACTTCATATCCGTAAGTCAAATTCCACTCGTGCAACCCGCACGCAAGGTCTCAACCTGGTCTATGACATCAGTAGAACTTGTTGGCGAGATAGATTTGTGTCCCAGCGACTCCCCCATCTGTGGAATAGACTTCCTTTCCATGTCAAGCAGAGTTCTTCACTAGCCCTCTTTAAGAGGAACCTGGACGACTGGATGGGAAACAGAAAATATACCCCTGGTATCTCACCTGTGTCCCTGCTGGACATGGAAAACAGGTGCTGACTTTGTGGGAACATGGGTGAAATTCTTGGCTAGGCTTATAAGGGCCTCCAGGCCAATAGCCTAGTATCATCCTTTGAACCTATGGGAGCCTCTCCTTCTACCATTAGAGTTCATTTAGCTGCCAGTTCAAATTTTCATAACGAATTTCATGATCAGTCCTTAAAGTCTCACTGTCTTTGCAAAATCTTTCTTAAGGGCGCTTTACATTTGAAACTACCTTTTAAAGAGCCCATAGCGGCTTGAGATCTAGTGTTGGTCTTGCAATGTTTGGTCCATCAGCCTTTCGAGCCAGCACCCACCTGTGATATCAAGTTTTTATCTTGGAAGGCTCTATTCCTGGTAGCCATCATGTCGGCCAGGAGAATTTCAAAAGTGCAGGCTCTGTCTGTAAAACATCCATATATCATTTTCCACAAAGAGACAGAGTATCACTCAGAACTAATCCCTCCTTTCTACCTAAAGTAGTGTCAGATTCCAATATTAATCAGACCATAGATTTACAGGTTTTCTTCCCAAATTTCTCAAGCAAGGGAGAATACTGTTTGCATTTACTGGACATACATAGATGGTTATGTTTTTATTTATACAGAACAAAATCATTTAGAAAATCAGACCAATTGATCTGAAGTAGTTAACTTAATTTATCTGCAACCTGTGGGTATTCGGATCCATATCGGATCCGAGACAGCAACTTTTTCTAAGCATCTGCTCCAAGCTCCTCCCCTTACCCATAATCCCTCACATCTCCTACCTTCCCTCAGATCTCGTTTGCCGCTTCATGCATAAGCATCGTGGTCCAAGTTGGGTATAGTAAGTGATAGTTTTTTCTTGTATTTTCAGTGAGTGTGTGTGGCCATTAGTTAACCCTTTCCTCCCCTTCGCTGTTCATTGTTTTTTTGTTAAAAAAAAGTTAAAGTTAGTAAGGTAGTGTAGTAGGCCTAACCCGACCTTAGTGTGTGTGTGGTAGTTTTGACTTTAATTTTGGCTGAGTGGGTTGTAACTATGGCTGAGCAGCCAAAACCAACTTTTAAAAAATGCACAGAGTGTGGCCGCAAGCTTTCACCGGCTGATGGCCACACTCTGTGTGTTATTTGTCTGGATGTTCCCCATCTTTCTCTACCTTGTAGTGTGTGTGCAGGGTTCAACCCTAGGGCCCTAAAGGAAAGGAAGGCAAAGTTGGTAGCTAAGGGCCTTCTACCAGTTTCTGCCTTGGACACTGCGACCTTGACGTCGGCTCTTCAAGTAGCTGATCAATTCCCCCCCCCCCCTCAGGCTGGGACTCAACCTCCCACTAAGCCTACTGAAGTGGGGTCTAAAGGAAAGGAAAAAGAGAAGAAAGACAAGGACAAGAGAGGGGATAGGCACCGCAAGTGGTCTCCAGAGTGGGAGCCCTACTCTAGCCCACCTTCAAAAGTTATTAGGACTACGTCAGCTCCACTCCCTGAGGTTCTACCCGGAACAGACAGAGCCCTCGGACCAGAGGCCTTCATCGAGGTCGTCACACCGACCAGTCAGATCCGAGTCAGTTGCCTCCTCATGTTAGACTCGGAGTCTGTCAGAGCTAGATCTGGACAGGATGATGCGGAGCTTCATTTGGACCCAAATCTAAATGGGAGTCTTGCCAGGCCCCTCCCCAGCTGGAGAGGGGACCTCCATGCCCTTCTTCCATCCAATCTCTCCTTCCCCGATCTAACTTGCAGTTTCGGGGTTTATGGATCCGAGGAGCTGGGGGTTCAGCACAGACTGTTCCTCCAACCTCGATGCCGGCGATTACCTTGAGTTCCTCGGATCAGACTTGTTCGGATCCGAGCAACTCTCGGAGCTGAGAACAGGGAGTCTGATCCGAGGGAACAGACGTGTCTTCAGCTCCGACATTGTCTGATCCAAGCCGTTTCTTCGGAACCCCGGCTACCTTGGCCTCGGCCCTGATCCTCATGGTGGAGCTGGGGAGAGCTTCCTCCTTGTTAGTTGCTGAGGAGGTGTGCTCTCCATCGGCATTCGACGTGGTGGAGAGGGTTCTCTTCCCAAGGATTGAGACCCTAGCCCATTGCCTTGGACTACGTCCAGGCTCCCGTGAATTTGGTCAAAACTCCCATCAGCTTGTCCCAGGGACAGCCTGCGATAGAGGACCCCCAGGTAGATCCCATCGTGGAACCCTCCCGTGACTTACGAGCCCTCTTCAGAGAGTCCCACTGAAGAGGGTCCCTGTAAGCACTTGTGTAAAAGGAGGCACATGGACTCCCCCGAGTCCCTCACAGAAGATGCTGACTTAGATGAAGGTGAGGACTCCCCCAGGTCACCTCCCGAGGATGTCTCCTTTGGAGACAATCACGGAGATCCTCCACCAGAGGGGAGGTTGGTCAGCCCCAAAACCCTCTATGGATGAGTCAGTATTCCTGGAGGCCTTTGGCACGGGCCTATCTACATCCTGGGTGTCCCCTTCTGTGGATCCCTTAGTGGGTCTTATTACCATGTGGGCATGGAAGGAGCCCAACACCATAGAGCCAATACCTAAACACCCAGACAGGATCCTCTCTCCTCCCTCAGGCAGACAGGCCTGGTACAAGGGATCCCCGGGGGATGCTATGGTGGTTGCAGCTGCCACCAAGACAGAACTGGCATGGGAAAGTTCTTCGGTCCACCCTCCGGACAAGGAGTCTAGGGATCGGTTTGGGAAGCGAGTTTTTTCTTCAGCGACGTTTTCTATTTAAGCGCTGAATTACTTGGCACACGTCATACGACTTCAGCGAGACCTAGTCACAGAGTTCGCTGTGTCGCCCCCAGAGTCTGTCGCCAGAGGACAAGTGATGGTTCTCCACAAAAATGTCAACTCTCAAATCTGTATCGAACAGGTCCATGCGTCTTCTTTCCCATGCCACTGAAGGAGCGGCTAGGGCGGCTGGGACCGGCGTAGCTATGAGGTGACATGCTTGGCTCAGGCTGTGTCAATTTGCCGACCCCTTCAAGGCATCATTCACAAATACTCCCTTTGATGGTTCTTCCCTGTTTGGGAAGACAGTACATGACACACCCTGGTCCAAAGCGAGAAGGACGGGAAGACTCTGTCTGCCATCAGAGTCTGCTTCTCTAGCCGTCAAAGATACTTTCTTAGGAATCAGAGAGAGCAAAAGAAGATGTGGTTCAGAAAATCTCAGTTTTCCCGGGACTCTCAGGACAACTCGTCCCCTAGAGGCAGAGGGGGACAAGACAGACGCCGCCCCAGAGGCAGAGGGGGGGGCTGAGGGACTTTGGGTCTAGGGAGACCTTCTCAGACAGACCCACGCAGCAGCCCTGAGGGGTTGCCTGACTGTCCTACTCTGGAGACAGTCGGGGGAAGACTGGCATTGCACCTAATGGCTTGGGAGTCCATTACAGCGGACAGTTGGGTGCTTCAAATAATATCCAGAGGCTACTCCATCCTGTACATTGCCCCACCCGTCCAACCAAAGCACCTCCTGGATGTTCCACCTGCTCAAAGGGAGGCAACAGTGCAAGATATTTCAAAGGTGCTTCACAATCGAGCCATCAAAGCAGTTCCCCCAGATCAGTCCAGATTAGGCATTTACTCCATGTTCTTTTTACTGCCAAAAAACACGGGGGACCTCAGGCCCATATTGTACCTGTCAACCCTGAACCTGACTGTAGCCAAGCAGAAATTCCGGATGGTCACCTTGCAATCCATTCTACCTTACCTCAGAGAATGCGACTGGATATGCTCGATAGACCTCCAGGATGCTTACTACCATATCAAAATTCGCAGAAGCTCCACGAGATTCCTTCACTTCCAGCTGGGAGCCAATCATTTCCAGTTCAGAGCCCTACCCTTTGATCTCACCAAAGCCCCCAGGGTGTTCACCAAGGTTGTGGCAGTCATAGCGGCTCACCTGAGGCTTCAGGGAATTCAGGTGTTTCCTTACCTAGACGATTGGCTCCTTGCTGCTGCCACCAAGCGTCTTCTTTGTATGGCCAGAGACTCCTTTCTACATCTTGCAGTCAAACCTAGGGATTACCATCAACATCTCCAAGTCCCACTTGAACCCCACACAGACCTTTAAATTTATAGGGGCATGGCTGGACACCCTACAATTGAAAGTCTAACTTGAGACAGGGTCCAGAGCCTACGGGCCCATGTATCAGTGATTCTTGGCCCCAGACTGCCAATGGCAAACAATGTTCTTCGAGCCCTAGGCTCCATGGCCACAGCAATCTCAATCCTTCCCTGTGCATGCCTTCACATGCAGGTGCTTCAGTAGACCCTGGCAGTACAGTGGTCTTGACTAGACCTCCCCATGGACTATCCAATTCGAATCAGCAGAGCCTGCAAGATGTCTCTTTTCTGGTGGCTCCAATCACTGGAAATCTTTGCAGGGCGACCCTTCATAGCACCGACAGCCCAAGCCACAGTGACCACGGACGCCTCCCAGCTCGGGTGGGGGGGCACTATTTGGGGAGGACAGTCCAAGGCACATGGTCTCAGACCAAGACCAGATTGCATATCAGTGTTCTGGAGATGAGGGCAGTGCTTTTAGCGTTGGAAGCGTATCACGCTGTTATTCCCAGGGGATGATTGCAGTTCAGTCAGACAACATGTCTGTTGTCTGGTGCATCAACAAACAAGGGGGAACCCGATCTTACCCTCTCTGTCGTGAGACTGAGTGTGTGGGAGTGGGCGATCACCACCAGTCGGTTTCTGATTGCAATGCACATCCCGGGACACTCCAACATTTTAATGGACAGACTGAGTCGGGCTATTCTAATGCCATATAAGCCATCTCTGAAACAATTGATAGCGTAGATCTTCCTTGCTTGGGGTCAGCCTTGCTGCTATCTCTTCGGATCTCCTTCCAACGCGAACTGCAGCAAGTTCTTCACTCTGACCCCCTCACCAGGGGTCTCCTCAAGAGATGCTCTCATCCATGCTTGGCCTCCCAGGTTACTATATGCTTACCCCCCATTACCTCTCATTCCGAAGTTTCTTCAGAAAGCTTAACGACTGGGGTGCAAAGTGATCCTCATTGCCCCGTTCTGGCCTCGTCAGGTGTGGTTCCCCCCTTCCTCTGGTCTCATGTTCTAACTCTTCCTCAGATTCTGGATCCCTTATCTCTCATCCCTCGGGCATCTGTCTGCCCGACCTGGGCAGCCTCAAGCTGATGGCTTGGTTGCTCCAGTTCCCCTGATTGCTTGGACTCCCGGTCTGTCATCTTTAGTAAAGACTATTCTGGTGGCATCCCACAAAGCTTCCACTAGGAAGATTTATCGCAGCAAATGGAAACGCTTCTCTATTTGGGCTTCTCAGAGGAACCTAGATACCTTTATAGCCCCAGTTCCGGCAGTGTTGCAGTTTTTGGCCAATATTTTCCAAAAAGGGGCTAGTTCCTCCACAGTAAAAGTAAAAAGCGGCCATCTCTAATTGTCAAGTGGGCGAAAATATGAATGCTGTGGCCTCTAAGACTGTGTAAAGCTTTTCTGAAAGGCACCTTTCTTTTACGCCATCCGATTAAGGACTCAGTCCCTCCTTGGGACCTTACCCTAGTTCTGCAGGCGTTAGTTGCTCCTTCCTTCAAACCTGCAGCATCAGTAGATTTGAAATTCTTATCCCGGAAGACAGCTTTCCTAGTGGCCATCACTTCAGCCAGGAGAGTTTCTGAGTTTCAAGCTTTATCTGCAGTGCCCCCTTACTTGATCTTTCATAAAGACAGGGTCTTGCTCCGCACGAACCCGTCCTTCTTACCGAAAGTTGCCTCTGACTCCAATATTAATCAGACGATTAACCTGCCTGTTTTCTTTCCTAATTTTCAGAACAAGGGTGAATATAAACTGTATTTGCTAGATGTTCATAGCTTCATTTCTATTTACATAGAACTAAACCCTTTCGTAAATCTGACCAGTTATTCGTGTCCTTTTCTAGACCCTTTATGGGCAAAGCCATATCCAAGGTCTCCTTAAGCTAGACAGATTACACAATGTATACTGCAAGTCTATAAGGACAAAGGTCTGTCCCCGCCTGGTCCTGTTAAAGCTCATTCTACCAGATCTATGGCTACTTCTGCTGCTTTTTGGTCTAGGGTTTTACTGGATATCTGTGCAGCAGTGACCTGGGCAAGGTCACATACATTTACTTCTCATTATAAGTTGGATTTGATCTCTAGAGGGAGAGCATCCTTTGGCTCTGCAGTGCTCAGGAATATCCTTCCATGAGGGCCTCCCAGGAGTTTTGGTAGCTGGGGACTCTGTCCCACAGGTTGCAGATAAATGAAGTTAACTACTTCAGATAAAGTAGTTATGTACTTACCATAATGTTCTGAGTAGTTATACTTCATTTTCTGCAACCGTCCCGCCCTCCTTCCCCCAAACCTGTTCTAGGTTAGCGATGTTATTGAGTTGCTGATAGTTTGGATAGTGGAAAACTCGATCTGAGGGAAGGTAGGAGATGTGAGGGATTATGGGTAAGGGGAGGAGCTTAGAGCAGATGCTTGGAAAAAGTTGCCGGCTCGGATCCGATATGAATCCGAATACCCACAGGTTGCAGAAAATGAAGTATAACTACTCAGATGGAACATTATGGTGAGTACATAACTTCATTTTTCTATCCTTTTCAGGTACTAGACTGGGCAAACCAGTTTCAAAAGTCACTATATCAAAATGGTTAAGAGATTGCATTACTTTTATTTATGGCCAAAATAAGCTAGACTTATCAATAAAAGTTAGGGCTCATTCTACCAGATTCGTTTCCACTTTAGTAGCCTTTCATTCCAGAGCTTCTATGGATGATATATGTGCAGCCGCAACTTGGGCTACTCCCCATACCTTTATCACTCATTACAAATTAGATACGGTCTCCAGGGAAAAAGCATCCTTTGGCTCTATGGTGCTCAGAAATGTCCTTCCCTAGGGCCTCACAAGGTCTAAAGTAGCTAGGGACTCTGTCCCAACAGTCAAGAATGAATGAAGATTGACATCAGATAAGTTATGTTCTTACTATAATGTTCCATCTGTGTTGTCAGTCTTCATTCATTTTTGACATCCCACCTTTCTACCCCTTCCAAGAGACTCCTGGAGGTTTGGAACTAGTCCTGGGTTCTAGAAGGGTCATTGCCCAGACAAAGCTTCCATGATTTTGAACTTAATGGGCAAAGCTTGACCCGAGGTGCAGGGAAGAGATGCAGTATGGGTAGCCTTGGCTTGAGAGTTTCTGGCTGGGATAGGAACTGAACCCAACAGTCAAGAATGAATGAAGATCGACAACACAGATGGAACATTATGGTAAGAACATAAAAAGAAGTTAAAGGCCCTTGGGACTTTCTGAACCACATCTTTCCACTCCTCTGATTCCTGGAGTAAGGTCATTGAGCAGAGGAAAAATGCATGCCTGCAGCAGAAAGGGTCTTTCTGTCCTTCTCACACCTGACTAATTTGTCTCTGACTTTTGGGCCAAATAATGAAGTAGCATCAACAGGAACATTGATAAAGAAAGACCAGAAGGGATCCGCAAAGTCATATAAGTGCATCCAGGTGTGGCACCTAATGGTAACACCTGTACCTGCTGCCCTGGATGTCACTTTGGCTGTATGCACAATAAGCCACATGGACGAGTTAGAAATCAACTCAAGGGTGGCATGGTAGGAGGGAACCTTGTCTCTGTCCTCAGAGACTGCTCCTGCTAAGGTCTCTGAAAGCTCAGTTATCAGATCACTTTGGAGTCAGGTAAAGTGTGCCAAAAAGTTCAAGGACCATATGGTGAAGGCTGGTGAAGCAAAGACCAACTTCCCGAATCTGTCCATTGTCCAGGACTCCCAGTTTGGAGGATGGACAGCTGGACTCTCCTCGGCGAGTTCCTTCTTCCATAGCATCTACTGCTAGACCTTTCCACCAGTGGGGCCAATCCTCATGCGCTGAAAGAATTTTGTCCGGTCTCCGGGGAATTTCTATGGTATTAGGAGCCTTTCCTGCAATCTGCACAATGAGTTTGACCAGTTCATCAGCAGGCAGGGTCACCCAAGAAGTAGAAGGCCGGAAACAACAAGCCTGCAAGAAAACAGATTACTCAGAGGATGGGTTTGTGGACTTCCAATCACCCCTCTGTTTCAGAATTTCCAGGATGTCTCCAAAGGTGACATCTTCAGGGGGTGACCAAGGGGACCCTCCCCTTCATCGAAATCTGTATCCTCAGTGGCCGATTATTCTGGAGAATCCAGGTGCTTCCTCTTGCATGATCTCTTACTGGGTGGCTTCTCAGGGGGAAGGTCTGAGGAGGACTCCGAAGAGAGGGTACCCTGCAGCAGTGTAGCTTGCTGCTCTTGTGCTTACTGCCCCAAAGTAGCAGATTGTTACAGCTGTGAGCCAGAGGACATGTAGATGTTGCACTCTGATGGGGATAGTGCCAGCTTTGTGATTGCTGAGGATAGGGCTCTCTCGATAATCTGGAAGGCAGGCCTGCCCGAAGAGGGATGGGAGCCCAGAAGAGAGAAAGACAACCTTGGAACCGGGGTCACACTCCACTCTGACGAGCCCCCTCCCAGAGTAGGAGCCATGAAAGGAATTATAACTGCCAGGACACCAGGAAATTTTAGTTATGTACTTACCATAACGATAGATGTATGTGCTCCATCTCACCTACATTCATAACTGATGGGCTAGGAGCAGAGAATCGGCTCCGACTCGGCCGATACACTAGCACAAAGTCTCTCATTGGCTGGGCCAACCCCCTTATCCCAGGATGCACCATGCCCAAACCCCCAGATCTTGTTTGCCCCACAACAACTCACTCACATGATCCACACCAACTGTACAATAGTGTTTCCTCCAGATCCAACAGGTAGGGGGAAGGAGGGCGGGTACGTACGAATGTAGGCGAGATGGATCACATACATCTATCGTTATGGTAAGTACATAACTAAAAGATGTAATGCGATCCTATCTCGCCTACATTCATAACTGATGGGACAGCGTCCCTAGCACCTAGATCCTGGGAGGCTCACTGGAAAACACTCATGAGCACTGTGGAACCAAAGGACGCCCGACCTCTAGAGGCCACGTCCAGTTTGTAATGAGAAATAAAAGTATGTGGAGAAGACCAAGTGGCCACTGCACATATCTCATCCACCGACAGTCTGGCGTGGAAGGCCACTGAAGTTGCCATAGCCCTAACTGGAAATGGAAGGTCCCTTCCTGTTGATGCATAAATAAATGAAACACAATCCCTAATCCACCTAGCAATAGTGGTCTTAGTTACTGCCTTGCCAATCCTGTTTATCTGCAAAGACCACAAACAACTGGTCTGATTTCCTCTGCTGCTGTATCCTATCCAAGTGAAAACTCAGTTGTCTATGCACATCCAACTGATGAAGTCTGTATTCTGCCTTGTTGGAAAATTTTGGAAAGAAAACTGGTAGCTCTATAGATTGTTGCAGACAAAGAGCAGAAGAAACTTTCGGAAGAAATGGCGGGTTTAGTCTTAGAGACACTCTATCCTTGTGAAAGATCAGATAAGGGGGCTTAACAGAGAGGGCTTGAAGCTCCAAAACTCTTCTGGCTGAAGTAATAGCTACCAAGAAGGCAGTCTTCCAAGATAAGAACTTTTGCTCACAAGTGGCCGCCGGCTCGAAGGGATGAGACGTCAAGGCTCCTAAAACTACATTCAAATCCCATGGCAAGACAGGTTGCGACACCGGGGGGGGCGAAGCAACCAAGCTCCCTTAAGAAAGGCCTTACACAACATATGACTCATGAGTGAAGGCTCAAAGGCAACATGACAATTAGAAATCGCTGCCAATTGGACTTTAAGCGTGGAGACAGCGGAACCCTGTCTAAAAAGAGTTGCCAAAAAATCTAATACTGCGGACACCGGGGCTGTCAGAGGGTCAAGGTTGTGCTGCTGGGCCCAAACGGCAAACCTTTTCCATTTATTAGACTATATCGCCTTAGTGGAAGCTCTGCGAGAGGAAGACAGAATCCGGACCACCTCAGGCGAAAGGATATGCTGTCTGACTAAGGTCAGAAGTGGAGCAGCCAAGCCGTTAGCTTGAGAGTTCGCAGTGATGGATGGGCCTGACCTGACTGAAAAGTCAGGAGGTCTGGAACTGGGTCCAGAATCCAAGGATCCTTCACTGCATACTTCCAAATTAAAGGAAACCAAACTTGGCGGGGCCAGTGTGGTGCGATCAAAATCATGTTGCTTCCCAAGCAGATCGCCTTCTGAATCACCTTTGGTAGTAGTGGGACCGGAGGGAAGGCGTAGAGCAGACCGGAGGGCCAATTGTGGACTAGAGCATCCCTGGGTGACCCCCCCCCGGGGGGGAATCAGGGAGAAGAAATTGCTGCAATTCGTGTTCCAAGGGCTGGCGAAAAGGTCGCAGCAGGGAAACCCCCACTTGGAGAAGATCCGAGCCACTACTCGGTTGTTCAGGGACCACTCGTGAGGCATCAGAATAACTCTGACCAGCCTGTCTGCTATCACATTGGATTTCCCCGGAATGTGCGTTGCCACTAGAAATCTCTGGGAAGCGATCGCCCAGTTCCAAACTCTCATGGCTTCTCTGCAAAGAGGATAAGACCTGGGTCCTCCCTGCTTGTTCAGGTACCATACTACCGCCATATTGTCTGAGAAGATTGCGATGGTACCCTTGGGAAGAGAGCTGTGAAGTGCCTGCAACGCTAGAAGCATTGCCCTCATCTCCAGGACATTGATATGTAAATGGGTTTCGTGATCCTGCCACGTGCCTTGAACCATCCTGTCCAGATAATGTCCCCCCCACCCTATCTGGGAGGCGTCTGTGGTCACTATGGCAATGGGGGAGGGGGGCAGAAGAGTCGCCCCTGGTTCAGGTTGGAGGAGAGGAGCCACCAACGAAGATCTCACCGGCAGGTATCCGTAATGAGAATCGGGTAGGACAAGGGCAGATCTTGGTACGACCACTGGGTCGACAGGAGCCATTGGAGAATTCACATGTGCAATCTTGCCAGAGGGACCAGAAGAATGGCGGCCGCCATCGACCCCAAAAGCTGAAGGACAATCCTGGCCGGGGCTTTGATTTGGGGTAGTAAGGCTAGGACTTGGTGCTGTAGTATCTTTACCCTCTCTGTTGGAAGGAATGCTCGCATCTCGACAGAGTCTAGCTCTGTGCCTATAAAGGCAACACGCTGTGATGGCAGCAATGCAGACTTTTCCCAGTTGAATGTAATTCCTAATAGATGTCCCAATTCGATAGTAGCACTCACGGCTTGAATAAGAAGATGCCTGGTGGGGGTGGTGAGGAGCCAGTCGTCTATATACGGAAACACCTGGAATCCCAGACATCTCAGGTGAGCCGTCACCACTGCCAGACATTTGGTAAACACCCTGGGGGCTGTGGTGAGACCAAAGGGCAGGGCTCGGAACTGGAAGTGACTGGCTCCTAGGCGGAAGCGTAAATGTATCCTGGACGCCCTGTTTATCTTGATGTGATAATGGGCATCCTTGAGATCGATGGAGCACATCCATACTCCTTTTTCCAGCAATGGGAAAATGGATTGCAACGTGACCATCCGGAACTTGGACTTCTTTATGAAGCGGTTTAGGTGGCTGTGGTCCAGAATGGGTCTCAAGTCCCCTGTTCTTTTCGGCACCAAAAATAACTGAGTAAGTTCCTAATCCGGTCTTCCCGTCTGCGGGGACTGGCTTGATAACTCCCTTTCTGAGCAGCTTTGCGACCTCTATGGCTGCTTGATCCCGTTGACTGGGTGGCACGTCCGGGATTTTCCTTGCGGGTGGAGGGTGACGGATAAAGGGAATGGTGTAACCTCCGGTGATGATACGAAGCACCCACTGATCCTGAGTGATGGAACCCCAGGCCCTTGGATGCATCGAGAATCAACCCCCGACTGGCTCTGGAGACGCGCAGTCGGGCAGTCCTTCAGGGACGCTGGACAGAGGAACCACGAAAAGATTTGCGGTCTCCTGAGTTGTGGGGGCCTCCGCCGTCTCTGGGGCGACATCTTCCAGAATAATTCCCCCCTCTGCCCCTGGGGGGGGTCACTCTGATGGGCAGGGAAAGACTTTTGGGACTTTCTGAACCACATCTTTCTGCCCTCTGAGCCTTGGGGTAAGGTCTCAAGGGAAGCGAAAAACGGGCCCCAACGGCAGACAAAGTCTTACCCTCCTGCTCACATCTAGTGAGTGTGTCTTTCACCTTGGTTCCAAAAAGAGAGGACCCATCGAATGGAGCATCGGTGAAGGAAGACTTGAAAGCCTCCGAAAAGTGACACAAGAGCATCCAGGCTTGCCTCCTATGGGCTACGCCCGAACTCGCTGCCCTACCCGCCCCTTCGGCTGCATACGATATGAGCCTCATGGACGAGTTAACAATGGACGAAAGGGTAGACAGCTGGGCGTTGACAGACTGCGTCAACGCCTCAGGCACGTTACCCGACAGGGTATCTCCCAACTCCTTTATGAGATCCCTTTGGAGCCTCGTAAAATGACATAAATAATTCAGTGACCGCAGGGTAAAGGTCGCTGACGTCAGGGTATGCTTCCCGTACCTATCCCATACCTATTCATGCTCCTGGACTCCTTGTTAGGAGGATGGATAGAAGTAGATGCCTCTGCCACATCTTGCTGGGTGGCAGACGCCACCACCATAGCATCAACCGGAACTCCCTTGGTTAGAAACTCCTTGCCAGGGGGTGCAGATAAAAACTTGTTGGGGCAAGAAGGAACTGGCTCCACAGAATCAGGGTGTTCCCACACCCTTCGACAAATAAGGTCCAGTAACTCATCGAAGGGTGGAGAGACCCAGGAGGCGGAGGGTTGGGCTCCAAAGGCCTTGAGGAAGACTGACTCCTCCGTGGAAGGGGTTTTGGATGGCCAGTCGCCCCACTGTCTCAAGATCTCCAGGATATCGGAGAACGAGACATTGTCTGAGGACGACTTGGGGGACCCCTCCGCATCATCGAGGTCGGTGTCTGAGGTGACAGACTCATCTGGGGAGTCTATATGCTTCCTCTTGCACAATGTTTTCCTGGGGGGCTCCTCAGGCACGAACTCTGAAGGCTCCTCGGAAAAAAGGGGACCACACAAGGAGGAATCCTCAGGCCTAGGAGCCACGCTGTCCGAAGACAGAGGGGCACCAGAAGCTCTAGCTGCCGTGTCTAGGGAAGGAGTCGCAGATTCGGGTGAACTCACTAGAGACTTGGACAGCACGCTCCTCATAGCCTCAAAGGCGGGCCCACCAGAATCTGAGGAGGGGCCCGTCCCCAAGACCATGACCGGTGTCGGGGTTCCCCTAACCGAGGCGCCAAGAGGGAGACTCGGGGCCAAAACCAGAAGCCCCGACGAGTCCCCCTCGGGCCCGGCTGAGGACACCTGAGAACCGAAACCTCTGGATGGCACAGAAAGGGTTGGAGCTGAAGATGGTGCCGATGGACTAGCAGTGGGTCTCGGGACCGCCTCAAGGACTTCACCCGACTCTACGAACTCCGACTCCGATGACACCAAGGTTGTCGGAGGAGGAAGAAACAGTATCGAAGGGGCTGGCTCCAGGGCCGACTGGGCCAGAGCCGAAAATAATTTGGATAAGACAGGTGATTGGAGGAGCCTCTATACCACCTTATCTACCTCCGAGTCTGAAAGCCTGGAGGAAACAGAAGGGGGCCAAGAGACTTTTCCTATCGGCTCCGAAACCAGGCTAAGAGGCCGGCTCCAAATCGGCTCCAAAAGTATCAGGGCCGAAGCAGACTCGACCAGAACTGAGACTCCTTTCGGCACCGATGGTTCAGGAGCCGACGAAACCGACCCCAGAGCAGAAACACACTCCAGCGGCTCCGAGACCAATGGAGCCGACGCAGGAAACCTTGATTTAGACCCTCTATCCTGCGGCTCCAAAATCAGTGGAGCCGAGGAAGGGGACAGAGTACCTGATCTCTCGTCCCGAGACTCCAAAAACAGTAAAGCCGAGGAGGGAGACCCAGCTTTAGATCCTCTATCCTTCGGCTCCGAGGCCAGTGGAGCCGAGGAAGGGGACACAGATTTAGACCTTTTTGCAGGTGGCTCCGATAGACTTGTCGGAGCCGAAGACTTCTTTAGCCTCGATTTAGACGAGGGAGAAGAAGCCAAAGCTTCCTCGAAGGCTGGTTTGATGAGACCCTTGAGGATGAGCTTATTTTTCCTCTCGTGAAGGACACGAGAGGAGAAAGCATGGCAAACACTGCAAGACTCTTGCAAGTGTTTGGCCCCTAAACAATAAACACAGATGGCGTGGCCATCTGTCAACAACATCTTATAACTGCATTTTGAACATTTTTTTAAAGCCCGATGGCTTATTCTCCTTTTCTTTGCCAGACATACCTACTGTCGATATACTCAAAACACAAGGAAGGAGGGGGGGGGGCTCTAACTTAAATGCTCTAAGAGATAGGGCAAAGGCCCTCTAACTCAAACGGGCCTAGCCCACCAAACAGAAGGGATTACCACAACAATTCAAAGTACAAACACAATCAACCACAAATGAGCTAACAACCAGATAGCTATTAAAATAGCTGAGTATAAATTCTAAGCTAATTGTCAAAAAAGCGACCAAAAGGCCAAAAAGGAAGGGTACTTAGCCACAGCCAAGTCGAGACCACGTCGTTACTCTAGGAGAGGCAAATGAGATCTGGGGGTTTGGGCGTGGTGCATCCTGGGATAAGGGGGTTGGCCCAACCAATGAGAGACTTCATGCTAGTGTATCGGCCGAGTCTGAGCCGATTCTCGGCTCCAAGCCCATCAGTTATGAATGTAGGCGAGATAGGATCGCATTACAGCGCTATGGAGAAAATCAGAGCCGATCCAGGGATCCTAAGGCTGACAGCCAAATCACTGTCCCATGGGTGAGTTGGCTCCGATAGAGCTACAGACCACAGAGTCAGTTCCGGAAGCATGGTGAGATCCACCATTGGTACAGAAGTAGTTGGCACTAGGAACATCAAAGTAGTAGGCTCCAAGACTTGCGGAGAGGTTGAAGGCGGAAGATAAGTGGGTGTCCTGGGAGAAGAAAACTCACCTCCAAATGGGAGAGAGGTCCGAGAGGGACCAGGAAGACCTCTGGCTGCCAAAAGCTGATCCACCAATCTGACTACATCCAGTTCTGAAAGACTCTGGTGGAACGGACGGTTATCCCCGAAGGCGATTCCAGTCTATCAAGGAAAGGTCTTAACTATTGACCCAAAAAGGGGTCTATAGATGGGGAGTATCTAGTCCAGGGTGTACTCTCAACCTTCGGCACCATGGTCTGTTGACCAGTAATTTGTTTGGAAGGGGAAGATGTGAACAAGATATTTGGAGAGACAATTGTTGGTGCCGGTGAGGTCATTGGTACCGAAGATAAGGTCAGCGCCATAGAAGTTTGGGTAGCTTCAATAATCTTTGGCACAGTGGGAGATTTAGCAGGTTTCAGTGGCGGAGCAGGTTGGTGCAGTTTTAGGTATTTTAGGCCTCGGTTCTGTAGGATGAGTCGAAACCTGGGACTTGGAAATCTTAGCTTTGTGTTCCTTAAGAGATGAAGGTACCGAATGGCTCCTTTTCTTAGACTCTTTTATGGGAGATTTTAATGTCTCTGCCTCAGATAAAGGTTCACTAAATGGGCATTTTAAAAGCCCCTTAAGAATAAGTTTGTTTCTTCTCTCTGGAAGGGTGTGAGCACCGAAACCCTTGCAGAATTCATATGGAGGTTGTATCTTAAGATGAGGAACACCTAAACAATAAACGCATGAAAGATGCCCATCGGAATTGGGCATCTTTCTGCCACAGTTCCTACATTGTTTAAACCCTGTGGTTCCCTTATGCTTTTCTGCCATTTTCCAAAACATGGTAAAGGGGCATGCACAATGACACCCCCCCCCCAAAAAAAACACTAACATGGAAAAAGCAGCAAGCATAGAATAAAGATTTTTTTTTTTAAATATACCAACAATGGTACCTGAAATAATTCCCACAAAGAGGGTAGGAGAAGGAAGGAATGAAGATAAAGATACCCGCGATGGCATCAAAGAATTACCAAAAGGTAGAGGGAAGGGAGGCGCCTATACCCGCGATGGCATCAAAGAATTACCAAAAGGTAGAGGGAAGGGAGGGGCCTATACCCGCGATGGCATCAAAGAATTACCAAAAGGTAGAGGGAAGGGAGGGGCCTATACCCGCGATGGCATCAAGGAATTACCAAAAGGTAGAGGGAAGGGAGGGGCCTATACCCACGATGGCATCAAAGAATTACCAAAAGGTAGAGGGAAGGGAGGGGCCTATACCCGCGATGGCATCAAAGAATTACCAAAAGGTAGAGGGAAGGGAGGGGCCTATACCCGCGATGGCATCAAAGAATTACCAAAAGGTAGAGGGAAGGGAGGGGCCTATACCCGCGATGGCATCAAAGAATTACCAAAAGGTAGAGGGAAGGGAGGGGCCTATACCCGCGATGGCATCAAAGAATTACCAAAAGGTATAGGGAAGGGAAGGGCCTATACCCACGATGGCATCAAAGAATTACCAAAAGGTAGAGGGGAAGGGAGGGGCCTATACCAGCGATGGCATCAAAGAATTACCAAAAGGTAGAGGGAAGGGAGGGGCCTATACCAGCGATGGCATCAAAGAATTACCAAAAGGTAGAGGGAAGGGAGGGGCCTATACCCGTGATGGCATCAAAGAATTACCAAAAGGTAGAGGGAAGGGAGGGGCCTATACAAACGATGGTAAGAGGGCATACCTAGAAAAGGTAAAATAGAGGAGTTTATCCAAACACTCACAACTAACAAGCTACTAACGATAACTATAAAAGGTGAGAAAAAGAGAACACAATTATTTAGACAAATACAGAAAACATATCAAGAAAAAAAGTTTAGCACTCAGGGGAGAGCACAGCTGACACGTCCGATTTTCTACACTGCAAATGAGATCTGAGGTGAAGGGAAGAGAGGCAGTATGGGTAGCCTTGCCTTGAGAGTTTCTGGCTGGTCTGAGCTTGATATAATGGCCGAGTCGATTCTGAGGATTGGAACTGAACCTAACAGTCAAGAATGAATGAAGACCGACAACATCTGATCTTCCTTTTTCTCAATTCCCATTCATACACAGATCTTTTGAATTCTTAACTTGTGTATTGCGGACCGTCAAGAGATACGAGAATAAAGTATCTTATCTCAAGAATATTCATTTGAATGTACTCATCACATTTAGGAAATGGGCAGATCGCATGTACAATATCAGAGACTCTGGGCATTCATGTGCATCATCTTAATGTATGATGAGAGCCTGGGACCAATTCTGTAGATTCACTGTAGCATATTAAGCCACAGGGAAAACTGAAATAGCCACCATTTTGTTTACATTTGCTAAACCCAGAAATTAAAAAAATCTAAGTAAATAAAAAAGACAAAAGCAGATGGCTGGGATAACAAAAATAACTGCAGCACAGTTACAAGGACCTTCAATTTTATTTTCCCACCACTAGCCAGAGAGGTTCAGGCACCTAGGCAGCGAGACATGTCCCTGTGGTGCATTTGACTGGGGACACGTGGCTGAAGTGACAATCAGCTGCAGACAAATATGGCTGTTTGCAAATTCCCTGTGGGCAAAGAGAAGAATGTGCTGCCATGCCCACAACTTCAATAACCAAATGCACAGGGGGAAAACAATGTCCATGGTCCCCAAGGGAACATGAGACAACAGGCAATATGGCAGGCATCGGCAGCAGGCTGGCCAGAAGGCATGTCAATAGCAGTAAAAATGCAGTGCACAATTGGCAGTGCCTTTATAATTGGCGTGTGTGGGCCACTACCCTTTTCACAGTGTCTCGGGAACATTACCTAAAATGCATACTGGAGCATAAATGTAACTATAGTAACCTGCAAGATTTCCTCCATGCTGTAGCACACTTCTACATGTTGTAGTTACATAAATATGTACTGTACACTGAGCACAACCCTCGTTACTTCTTCCGCCTCCATGCATTTGGTTATTAAAGCTGTGAGCATGGCAGTGTGTGTTTCTCTTAACCCACAGGGAATTTGCAGTCCTATTTCTTTGCAACTGAATGTCACTTCAGCCATGTGTCCCCAGCCAAATGTACCACAGGCAAATGCCTAGCGCCTAGACACTTAATAGCAGGAGGTTAGGCTTAGATTAGTTTCTAAATATTCCAGGTTTAGCTGGGGGGGGTCCATGTTTTATTTTTACTTCAAAGGAGACCATTGTGTGGTCTGACATTACAGTAGGGGCTGTGTAACACACACCCATATTAGTGAGGACCAGATCCAGTATGGCTGCACCCCTGGTTGGTGTATTGACTATCTGGTTCAGGAATCTGTGCCTGTACGTTTGTGTCATAAAGGATTCCCAGTTAATAGTGGGGTAATTAAAGTCACCCATCAATATGGTACTGGGTTGGATGGTTAGTGTTTCTAATAAGTTTAAATACATGGTATGGGTTTCCTGGGTCATAGATGGGGACCTATAGCTGGGCAAGGAAGTGATATTGGATTTTGCCTATGGTAATCTGAACATGGAGCAGCTCAAGTGCATTATCCTGTTTGACCAGCCTTGAGGTATATTTATTTTTTATGTAAATAAGAGACACCTCCACCTTTAGTCCCTGTCTTGTGTAGTAGCTGGTCTAAACGTGTGGAAGGCGTTATAACCTTGCACTACTGTTTTGTCCATGGCTTATATAGTTAAACACTTCCAATCTATATTTATTTTTAAACTTTTCTGAAAATGTATTCTCTTTGCTTTGTTGTTTCTTCTTCATTACAGTCAACACATTTCTTTCCTTTATCACCTTATTTCATATTCCCTTTCACCAGTAACTTGCCTAATAAAATACTCCTCAAAAATCCTCTGGTTCATAAAAATTGTCAACTTTTTTTCTTCTTTTAATTCCTTCCATGAGTAAAAAAAAATGTAAATTTATATTATTGTTTTCCTGGCAGCCTCACTTAACTCTGATTTCCATAATTTCATTTTATTTCACATTCTTGTTCTTCCACCTTTCCTTTTTTTTTCCTTTCCTGCTTTTTCTTCCCATGCATTTCATATTCTTCATATAGCATCTTATTTCTTTTTGTCTCTTACCTTTCTCATTACCCAAAGTAAATGCACCATTTGTATTCAAACCACCACCTTTTCTATTATAAGTTATCCATCTTCTCTCCAGGTTCAGCCTTGAGCTCCAAATAAAGCTAAACATTCTGTAATAACTCTTTTTCCATTTAAGTTGGAAACCTGTCTTTTTTGAAATAAGTAAAAACGTTTCCACCAAGCTAGCACTTTTTATTTGTTCTTGTATCTCAGTCCATTGTCTTATTACACTTTCATAGTCACCAAATGTCACTCCCCATTGGGCTAATTTCTCTCTCTTTCAAGTTTCTGAGTTAAAAACCAGAGTTTGCGCACCGAGCAGCGCCACTTAGCAAGGGTTAAAACTATTCCCAGCGCCATAAAGCCTGCTGTTCAGTTTTTCCCTTAGAACTAGCCAGTTTCTTAATCTTAGCACTTGAATCTGCTTTTCCGTGCTCAGCGCTGGTTCAGAACTGTTGTAAACACTAAATAAGCTACAAATTACTGAAGCACTGAACCTTTCTCATTACCTAGTGGTTAACAGTTTTTGTACTTATCTTCCTCAAGTTACTTCGAGGAAACTGCTCTAGTACTTCCCTCACTTTTCTAGACGAAAAAAGTGATTACCCAGGCATGTCCAAGGGACAGCTGCCGGTGTTCTCTCCTGTCTACCTCATCAATCTGGGCATCTTGGGGCAATGTAGCAATTGCCTCATATACACTGACAAGCCTCTCCTCCTACCACCCAACACTACAACCTGTGAGAGATGCATTTATCTAGCCAAACTTGTCAGTCAGGAGGAGAAGGTAAACACTTGTTCCACACCACACATCACATAGTCCCACTATACCTGCACCAACAAAACCTACACCTAGATGAACAAAAACATTCTCTGAGGCTCTCAATAAGAATCTGCCCAGAGACTTCCGAAGCAGAAACGCAAGCAACCTCCACCTCTCATCACAACCCAAAAGACAACTTACAGACTCAGTGTGCCACTCAACCACAGCCCAAATGGCAAAACAACATACCTAACACACTAGTCATAGATGACTCTATAGTCAGGCACACTGATGTTCCACTCACCAGAATAGACAAGAAGGTTATTGTTAGCTGCCTGTCAAGTGTCAGGATCCGACACATAACCCACGCACTCCGGTCACTCCACAACAAGTACAAATACGACTAAGCCATTGTCCATGTTGGTGTGAATGACCCGAGATGCATCTCCCTGGATTACATGAAAAGAGAGAGGAGCTCTCCTATGTTGTAATCCAGGCAGGTATGACCCTAGCCCTGAGTAGCATCCTACCTTCACCGAGAATGATACCGCAGTACAAGGACAAAATGATCGACTTCAACAATTGGCAAAGCTTCTGGTGTCATTGTAAGGGGATCCAGTATCTGTCTGCCTGGGACGACATAGTCGACAGGCCATGATGCTTTGCCAGAAATGGCCTGCCTCTGGGATTCCAGATACTGGCTAAGGCTCTTGCCACCCCTATAGTGCCTTTTTTAGGCAAGGTTCAATGACAAACCCACCACTATAACAGATATAGGCAAGCAAAAACTGAGGGTAATGCTACTCAACACTAGAAATCTAAAACTCAAAATGCACTAACTCAAGACACTCCTTAAAATGGAGAACATTGACATCTGTGCAGCGACTGAAACCTGGTTCAAGGCTCCAGAGAGCACCCCTGCATTACCAGGATATAACTCATACCATACCTTTCGGCCATCTAACCAGGACTAGAACACCAAGGGCACAGGTGTCTCCATACTAACTAAGGATAACCACACCTCCAGGCTAGTTACCCAACATAATGCATCCAAAATTATCCAAGTGCAATTAACTCTGGGCAAAACTGCAATCCATATTGTAGCTTGCGACAGATTCCCCACCATGCCCCAGGATTCCCACTCCTTTTTTCTTGATATACTAGAAAACATTAGGGTTCAACCAAACACCCTAATAATGGGTGATTTCAACTACCCCACAATTAACTGGGAAAACTACTCATGTACCAACTCCTTCACTCAATGCTTTCTAGAATTCAAACTCCAATGCCCTGGATCAACTTACCCACACTCCCACCAGGGGCAATAATATCCTAGACCTAATCATTACCAACATGAGTGACAGGTGTTTCACACGAAGTCAACTCCTCGTTGGTCAGATCCGACCATAAGCTAATCACCATAGATATCCACATCCCGCCCCCACTCCCCATTAAAGAAATCACTGTAAAAAAATGTTTCCAAAACCAACTTCATGCTTAAGACAGAAGTGGCCAACTTCACGACACCCATGCAGATGGACAGTACAGTTACAACTGCCGAATCGTATACAAATGCACTTTATAAGCACTTACATGAGTGCATGGATTGTGCTATCCCCAACAGAATCAAGATGCTATCCTCCCAAAAAAGGAAGCCAATCTGGTGGTCCCCTGCTATAAACAATCCCTACAATAGAAGGAAGAAACTGTTGCAAAAGACAGTAAAATCCCATGAGTGGAGGAGCTCCCTGGTCAGCCTCAATAAGAAGCTGAGATCTCTCATAAAATCCTCCAAAGCCAGCTATGAAAACAAGATTGCCACGGACTCTATGGACAACCACAAAGCATTCTATAGCTATGTCAAGAATCTCAATGGCAACACCCACATCTCCTCTGAGTTACAGTACAATGGCACGAAAATTACAGAACCAACTGATATCACCAACATCCTGGCTGATAGGTTCAGTGCTAACTTTACCCCCCTCACCCCCTAAAGGGCCCATATCCATACCGGAACAATGCAGTGCCTCTGCAATCACAACTGAGCAGGAAAAAACGACACTCTCCAAAGCAAAGAACACAGCATCCATGGGACCAGACAACATCCCAGGCTGCGTTCTACACAAACTTCAGAATGAACTGCCCCCTCCCCCAAGCACCATGTTCAATCATGGCCTCATGACATGCTTTGTACCCACTGAATGGTGCACAGCAACAGTTATACCACTCCACAAAGGGGGAGCCACCACGGACCCCAGGAACTATCACCCTATTAGCCAGGTTTGCAAGGCCATTGAACATATAATCATAGAACTCAAATAAAGACATTGGTAACCTACTGGACCACACCCAGTTCAGGTTTGTGAAGGGCAGATCATGTCTCCTGAACCTGATTGACTTCTTTGAAACAGTCACCAAAGCCATAGACAAGGGTAAGGCACAGCTTCTCTTGACCTCGCCAAGGCTTTTGACACCATCGCCTATTCTGGAATCATAGATAAACTCACTAATCTGGGCATAAATCCATATGTCACAAGATGGGTTGCCAGCTGGCTCACTGACAGAACCCACACTGTAGAAGTTGCAGACTCCAAATCTGACTTCAAACCTGTGACAAGTGGAGTACCATAGGGTTCAGTCTTGGGTCCTCTCCTGTTTGGGTTCTACTTCTCTGAAGTACAGGCTAACACAGAGAGCCTCTGGCTGACTGCAAATCTCCAAATGACATGGACATCCTACAGAAGGGGCTCACTGAGGCTGATGCCTGGTATCAAAGCCATGGCCTCAAGCTCAACGCCAAAAAGTGCATTGTCATCCCCTTTGTTAAAAACTCTGTACCCATAAACTACCACATAGGTGGCAGTCCAGTTAACGCAGAAGGTGTGATAAAGACCTTGGGACTCAGGTGGACAGTAGTCTCTCCTTTGATAATCACATTGGCACAGTAGTCAGGAAATCCTTCTACGTGGCACAACTCATCACGAAAGGGTTCTCATCCAGAAAAAAAAAAAAAAGAGGTCATTATTCCCCTCTATTCAGTTCTCATTAGACCCATCATTTAGTACAACGCCTATTTTGGAAAGTACCTCACAAGACATCTGCAACAGCTGGAAAGGGCAGCAAAAAAATACCTCACAAAGAGTATTATGGGACTAAAGCATATGCCCTACGCTGACTAAAACCCCAGCTTTACTCCGTCGCATATCGCCTACTCCGAGGTGATCTCTGCCTAACATGCAAAGCTATGTCACACATTGCAGGCATGAAAATAAAACTGCCAAAGATTCCAAAGACAACCACAAGGCATTCTATAGTTATGTCAAGAATCTAAATGACAATGCTGAGATCTGCTCTGAGCTACAACAGAATGGCATTAAATATACTGATCCCAAGGATATTGCCAATATCCTGGCAGATAAATTCACTGCCAACTTCACCCCCCCTTCTCACCCCCTAAACGGCCCATCTCAATACTGGAAGATTGCTAAATTCCAGTAATAACTGCCACACAGGTAAAAACGCATTCTCCAAAGCTAAGAATACAGCATCCGTGGGACCAGATGACATCCCGAGCTGTGTACTACATGAACTACTAAATGAACTGGCACCTCACCTAAGTGTCATGTTTAATCATAGCCTCACCTCAGGCTTCGTGCCCACTGAGTGGTTCACAGCTACAGTTATCCCACTCCACAAGGGGGGATCCACCTTGGATTCTGGGAACTACCACCCCCCCCCCCCCATCAGTCTGACGAGCCTGATCTGCAAGGCCATGGAACTTATAAACAAAGACATTGGCAACCTTCAAACACTGGACCCCACCCAGTTTGGGTTCGTGAAAGGCCAATTTTGTCTCCTGAACCTGATTGACTTCTTCGAATCTGTCTCCAGAGCCGTGGACAAGGGTAAGGCAGTCCACACAGCCTATCTGGACCTCACCAAGGCCTTTGACACCATCCCTCACTCTGGAATCGTAGACAGACTTACTAAGCTGGGCATTAATCCCTACGTCACTCGATGGGTTGCCAACTGGCTTACTGACAGAACCCACACTGTAAAAGTAGCCGACTCCAAATCTAGCTCCAGACATGTGACAAGTGGAGTACCTCAGGGTTCAGTCGTGGAACCACTCTTGTGTGGCATCTACTTCTCTGAAGTACATGCCAACAATAAGGGACTCTGGCTAGCAAAGTTTGCAGATGACTGCAAACTGGGAGCCATTACTGAATCAACAAATGATGTGGATACTCTACAAAAGGGCCTTAACAGAAACAGATGCTTGGTGCCAGAACCATAGGCTGAATCTCAATGCCAAGAAATGTATAGTTATCCCCTTTGGGAAAAAAACATGTACCCATGAATTACCACATAGGTGGCAGTACACTAAACACCAAAAAAGTGTGATAAGAGACTTGGGGACACAGGTGGACAGTGGCCTCACCCTCGATAACCACATCACCACAACAATTAGGAAATCCCTCTATGTGGCACACCTCATCACTAAGGGCTTTTCATCCAGAAAAAAAAGGAGGTCATTGTTCCACTGTACTAATCCCTCATTAGACCCATTATAGAATACAACGTCCTGTTTGGTATGAACCTCTCAAGACATCTGCAACAACTGGAAAGGCTGCAGAAATACCTCACTAAAAGAATCACAGGCCTAAAGCAGATGCCCTATGCTGACCGCCTTAAAAAACTCCAGCTATACTCTGTCGCATATCATCTACTCAGAGGCGATCCCTGCTTAGCATACAAGGCCATGTCAAACTCAGAGCTGTTGAACATGCTACACTTAAAGAAATCCCAATCCCTCAGAGCCACACACTCCAGGGATCTAAACCATGTCATCACAATAAACAAAACATGCTGGAGGGATAGGTTCCTGATCCAGAGACTCCGCAGACTCTGGAATAGACTGCCCATACATGTCAAGCAGAGCACCTCTTTGGCCCTCTTCAAAAGGACCCTTGACGACTGGATGGGAGAAAGGAAATTCACCCCGGGGATCACATCAGTTGCCCTGCTAGACAGGGGTCCAGGGAAGTCAATAGTGTGGGAAGAAATAGCCAGGGAAATGTTATGGCTAGGCTTGTATAGGCCCTAGGGCCGATAGCCTAGTACCAACCTATGAACCTATAAACTCAGAACTGTTGGACATGCTACACAAAGAAATCCCAATCTCTCCAAGCCACACACTCTAGAGACCTAAATCTTGTCACCACAATAAACAGAACATGCTCGAGGGATAGATTCCTGTCCTAGAGACTACCCATATTCTGGAACAAGCACATCAAGCAGAGTTCCTCACTAGCACTGTTCAAGAAAAATCTTGATGAGTGGATGGGAAATAGGAAATTCCCCCCAGGGATCATTTCTGTGGCCCTGCTCGACAGGGGCACAGAAAAATAACCTTATTGGGTGGCAAAAGCCAGGGAACCTTGTTGGCTAGGCTTACATAGGCCCTTGGGCCGATAGCCTAGTACCTACCTATGAACCTATAACTTCCATTCTTGTGAAATACATTATTTATTTTTTTTTTTTATCAAAACAAATCTCTTGCAGTTCATTTTAACAGCAGACCAGTGTTTTAACAGCTTTCTGATCCTCATTACAACCTCACTTACTCCTCCCTTGTTTTTTGTTATTAGAATGAAGTCATCTACATATGTCATACATATTGGTAATAATAGCATTTCTTTCTATCTCACATCTTGCCTCACTCATTTCATACATGCAGGTCTGTACTTCTACATTTCATTAATACAAATAAGCACACACTCATTGGGCATCTGTGTTTTATTCCTCTCTTAATATTTATTTTCCCATCCATCTTTTTTTCATAACTTGTACCATCTGTTCTTTCATCTTTTTTCCATATAAATGTCATCACTCCACCATACATGCCTTCTTCCATTATAATATCCTGCAGCCATTCGTTTAATTAAAAAACAAAACAAAAAAACTTCTCTTTCATCTTTATTCATTTCCTTATAACTTATACCACCTAATCCTGGTGTGCTGATTAATTCTTACCTTCCTTTATCACCTTCTCTGTTTCTCATTTTATATAATTTTCTAAAACTTCCTTACTTTCTCATATATATGGAAAAAGTGTGCACAGCAACTGGATTTTCTAAACACTTGTACCTTCCGTCCGTGTTCCTAAAGTCCTCATTTAAATATAGGCTTTGTTTCACCAATGTAGAACCTAATAAATACTATTTTAGATTTGAAGCTAAACATGCCCCACGATCGGATTTTACACTTTTATCATGACGTACTATTACATAAGGACAAAAACAGTAGGCTGCGGTGGTGCAGCGGTTAACGTCGCCTCACAGCAAGAGGTTCTCCCGTTCGATTCACGGCTGGAATGCCTTGTGTGGAGTCTGCATGTCCTCCCTGTGGTCGAGTGACATTTAAAGACATGCAGGTGTGTGTGTGTGTGTGTGAATGGGTGTGCCTTCTCTCTGAAGGTTGGGCTGGCACCTTGGCACCGTAAAATTCCACTGCCGATCATTACCAGACCAGAGTTCTGCTGTGGTGACCCCTAACTGGGAAAAGCCAAAAGAAAGAGGATTCTTCTTGCCCATCCATTTATTCTTTTTCCTTACATTTTGTTTACAAAAATTTCCACCATCTTGATATATTCTTGTTTATATTTCATTTGCCATATAATATAACATTCATCATTTTTTCTCTCATTTTTACTTATTCCCCTAAATAAGAGCATCCTCTTTTCTTTCCTTTCAGAAAAACATCTTTGCCTACGTAACATAATTTTTACGTTCTCTATTCATGTTTTTTTATTTCCCTTAATTTATCTCCATGTTGGTCTCTCACAATTCCATAACATTTATTTATATTTCAATGCATTTCTTTTTTATTACTACTTTCCATTTCTAAATATATTTTGCAATACTTCTTATAAAGTGCCCACATCTGTGTCCAGTTTTTATAAAATGGTCTCATTGATCTTTCCATAATATCTCTGTCTCTTGTCATTTCTTTTTAAACTCTATTTATCCCCTTTTCCTCCTTTCTTATTACGCCGTCTTCCCTACCTCGTACTGTTCTATGAGCTGAAAACTCTTGACATCTGTACTCTGTTACGTCTTTCATGTTTTTAGAGTAAACTATATCATCTTAAAAATCCCCCTTTTATATATCCATTCTCTACTGTTTCCTACTTTTAAATCTCAAGATTTTATTAGTCCCCTTAGCATCTCCATCTTCTTTCAATATTAACATATTTACCAATATTTTTCTCCTCCAGACAACTGTTTTCTCTCAGTCACATTAGTATACGCACAAATCATACACACTTTTGTCTCATTCTCGTATCACATATCATTACCATTCTTGGTACAACTATTACTTATAAAACTGAATAAGAATTTTAGAAATCATTATCCAGAACAGGACTCATTTCCTACCAATTAAACAAGATGCTCCTCCACAACGCTTGCCTGGATTATTTTCCTTTTATTTCTCTTTGTGACATCTGATATGTAGTAAGCTAAAACATCCATTTTATTTTTTACACCATCGTACCACCACCGAACATCTTTATCATTTCTAATGCGCTCACACTTAGTGTTAACATTCCTTTGTCATATTATTTTTTTGCAAGTGTTTTACTTCCAGATCATATTTTTCTTTTCTTAGTCTCTCATCTTTTGTCTCCACTTCACTTCTTCATCTTTACTTTCTAAAACTGCAGATCTCTTCTCTTCTTGTATTTTAATAATCTCACATTAAACTCTTATTTTTTCTCCAACCTTTCTTCATTATGCCATTTTCCATACCACTTTCTCTTTCAGCATCATCTGTAGTAATGTTGTTTGTGGTTTGCCATTCTTCCAGCTTTCCTCTTCATCTAAAGTTTCCTTTTCTAATATGGAGGAGTCAAATCAGAAGTGTCCAAATTCTTTACATTTTCTATGAAAAGGCTTACAGTTTTTTGCTGTATTTCTCCTCTTTTCATATTGGTCAAACTTTTGTTACACTCATACTAAATTATTTTCTCCCCACAGAAATGACATGCTTTAGGTTGGCTGCGGTACCTAACAATTCCTCTCCTACCATTTACAATTACTGTATTTGAAATATGGTTTGCCATCCTTAACACTTCCCAAACCAGAGTGCATGCATTTCTTTTAGCACACATTTTCACTTCATATACTTTACTATATAGTGAACTGAAGCGGATCCATATTTGAAGTCCTAAGCTGTACTTGTATTTTTTACCTGTAGTCCCAAACTCTGAAATGAAGTCTTTCCATGGTGCTACTGTACTGTGTGTCAGTCTTAAGTTAAAGCTTTCAACTGTCACTTAACGGTGTTCAGCTGCCAAATCAATTAATGCTCTTCTGCTTTAATGATGTCTACCTCTTCGCACAGACATCACTTTTACTTATTACCACCGGTTATCTTCTCTGTGGCTGTTGACAAACTGCAGACATCTGCCTCCATCAGTTCCTTCATCCATTAAACCTTGCCTCAGTGCATCTGCCAGAAATGCAGGTATGGAGAGATCACAGCAGTGTAGCGTGACATCTGTTGCAGGTGGTGTTAAAACCCATTTTACAGTGGTGTTGGAGCAGTGCCATAGTACAGGTGTATATCATGAGCAGATTACCTCCAGTGGGTGGGGGAGAGAGATCCCCTCTCAGTAGACCCACAAATGACCCTCATCCATCACGGTCTGTGCTGCAGTGTGCATGCACATCTGCTGCTGCTTGCCATGTTCAGCATCCAGAAACAAATGACGCTCATCCATCGCGGTCTGTGCTGCCTGCCATGTTCAGCATCCAGAAGTCATTTCCAGACATATACACTGCAGAACTGCTCATCCCCACACTGTGTCCGAACCTGTTAATATCACCGCATCCAGTTCCTCACTACAGTACTGTGGGCATAGTTTTTCTGTCCATGCCACTGGCAGTTAATCCGATGTGTGTTCTGCTGTGTCATCTAACAGTATGACAGTGAGTACCACTGCCTACCATATCAATTAGTGTTTTAGTTATTGTCTGATGATGACACAGACTTTTATACTAATGTAGGTTACATAGTAGAATACTGTCAGTTTGTGTCATTTTTACTTATGTCCCTGTGAAACTTTTTTTTTTAATCTTTTACCTACCTTAATGCTTACTATGCTATTCACCTTACTGCCATCTGACCTCTGTTGCTACCTGAAATACATAAACTGTATCTCATGAGCATCAGCATAGCAACCCATGAGTACAGACTTCATTCTTTCATTTAACATTCCATTGTTGAAGACCATAACTGCCTGCACTGGTATACATCATTGTAAATACTAGTGATGCCTGGGGCAGTTTATTCTGGTACTGTACCTGCCCCTCCCTTAACAGAAAGTGCACCTAGGATTTCACTCATCAGCTTTGTTATCCTCTTGATGAGCTGTAACTTTCCATTGATACCTGCTTACACCCATGTATACGTATGGTAGCTCTCCCACCACTTCACTGCATGTTCCATGGCTGTCACATCTCTCCTTAATATTTAGTTGTTTATCATGCATGCTACATCTACATTAATCTTGCCATTACACTTCTGTGCATGACATCATTGTATCTAGTTGTTTATCATGCATGCTACATCTACATTAATCTTGCCGTTACACTTCTGTGCATGACATCATTGTATCTAGTTGTTTATCATGCATGCTACGTCTACATTAATCTTGCCATTACACTTCTGTGCATGACATCATTGTATCTAGTTGTTTATCATGCATGCTACGTCTACATTAATCTTGCCATTACACTTCTGTGCATGACATCGTTGTATCTAGTTGTTTATCATGCATGCTACGTCTACATTAATCTTGCCATTACACTTCTGTGCATGACATCGTTGTATCTAGTTGTTTATCATGCATGCTACGTCTACATTAATCTTGCCATTACACTTCTGTGCATGACATCATTGTATTTAGTTGTTTATCATGCATGCTACGTCTGCATTAATCTTGCCATTACACTTCTGTGCATGACATCATTGTATTTAGTTGTTTATCATGCATGCTACATCTACATTAATCTTGCCCTTACACTTCTGTGCATGACCTCATTGTATCTAGTTTATCATGCATGCTACATCTACATTAATCTTGCCATTACACTTCTGTGCATTCTTGCCATTACACTTCTGTGCATGACATCATTGTTTTATTTATCATGCATGCTACATCTACATTAATCTTGCCATTACACTCTTCTGTGCATTACATCATTGCCTGTGTGTGACAAGACAGGCATATAACATTTGTGCATTGACCTTGTCAGGTATGTGACCTTGCTGCAACACCTTACCATGTTGTTAATATTACAATTCCTTCCTGCTTCCTTAGGCTGTTCTCCCACCCTGTTACACATAAGAGGAGTACTGCAACTCAGTATAAATGCAGAACCTGCCACATGTAGATTCTGTTGTGTACATTTTTCCCCAAATCTAGATATACTGCTATATATAGACACCAATATTACAGGATTACAGCCTACTTTGTTATGTGCACCTCAGGCGTGCCATACACATGGCACTGTGGTCACCTTTGGTGATGTATGCTGCTTGCTGTAGCTATCCAGATATGCTCATTTCTGTAGCACACATATATGCGTAGAATGTTTGGCTGATGGTATTCCATTTGGGCAACTGCTGGCCATTTCCCTGTAGCTGTGCTGCTGTAACAAGACAGCACTGTGTAAGCATTACTTATTTATCTGTGGTACTTCTGTACATGTGGCTTTGTCATGACTCAAAGTTGTCAGCTAGACACTGCCATATTACCTCAGCTAGAATATGCAGATGCCACCTCCATTGCCCTTGTGTCCACCTGATCGTCCTGTGACAGCTCAGGTAGCCCCACATCAGACATCTAGGGTTCCTGGAGTACTGGAACTGGCAGGCCCACGTATTTCATTGTTCGCATGTTTTGCATTGACCATCTGTGAAGCCTTCCCTGGTTTGTACTTCAGTGCACCCCTTGATGTGTTCAGATATCTGAATCCTGCTACATTCTACTTTTCTTTTAATACATCTGTGTGCAATTATAACAATGACCACTTGAGGGAGCCGAAGGATTATAATATTACTAGTTTCTCCTACTGTGCATTAAATAGAAATGGTTTTAAGTTGTTTTAAAGTAGAAAATGCAATATTTTATTTATAATAATGATATAATTTTTAAACATTATTTTATGGGTTTTGTAAATAACTTCACTCTCCATATGTGCTGACTGTAATGAATATTCATGAGTTTTAGGATAATAAAAGACTGAACAGTTTTGTATAATTGATTGCTTGACTTTAGGCTATGTATTTTGGAGGGAATAAATATGTTAATCTGACTATCCACATCTGATGAAGTTTTTAAACAAAACCATATTTTAATGCATCTGCGTTCATATACTTGTATTCTGGATTAACTCTTCTCTGGTGGCTGGTTTGGTTTCTTCCTTTTTACCTTGGACTGTATTCGATCCTGCTGTAATGCATTAAAGGCAGCTTGCATATGGGGGTGGTGTGTTTTTTCTTTTTTGAAATAATGTTCTGCAGAATCCACTGGATTGCTTAGAAATTAGTCATCGATTGTAAGTCAAAATGGTAAGCACAAATGGCTTCTGAGAGCTTCTCTGAAACAGCTGGTACACTATTCTGTCAGATTTTATTGTTATTAGGCACACCCATTGTGTTTTGGAATCTGAATGTATGTGGAGTGTACGGTTATCCTATGCTGAATAAGTATTACTTCTGCTTGTTTCTGCCCATTGTGGAATCATATCTGCCATTAATATGCTAACATTGTCCTTCAGCCTGCTGCTCTGTCAGCAACTTTCTTTTGGAATCTGGCCATAAATGTGGTTCTTTTTATGGGAAATGTCTGTTGGATATATTTAGACATGCATAGTTTTTTTTTGTTTTGTTTTGTTTTGTTATTGAGGTCTTCAAAAAATGTTTACTGCAGCTGATTAGTTTACTTGTGAAATAATGGAGTTATGAAAACAGGCAAATATGCAGAAAAGTGCATATATGCACAGAAAAAAAAAACTAGTCCGACTGAGCAAACCAATGGCAAGAAAGAAAATCTTCTGTGCATAGCTAAACTTTCTCTCAACTTCATCTTCTTTCAGCTGTTCCCATTAGTGGTCACCAGAGCGGATCATCTGTTTCCATTTCTTCTTGTCCACTGCATCTTATTCTGTCACACCAACCACCCGCATGTCCTCTCTCACCACATCCATAAACCTTATCTTAGGTTTTCTTCTTACCGCTAACAAACTTGTAAACAATAACTACAACACATGCTGAAAAACAACTACAGGTGGCAAGACAAATCCAAGGACCCTTATGCATGCTTGCTTGCTTATTTATTCAAGCTTTTTTTTTTTAGTAGTTATATTGAAATGTTTTTAAATATCCGTACATTTGCTTTTAGAAGCTAATTGATGTAATAGCTGCATTTTACATTAGTTCTGTTTTCTTGCTCATAGAAGCAAGATGAAAGCACTTGCACAACTTGTTTAACAATTGGCTAAGCTTCTGGTGTCATTCTAAAAGGATCCAGTATCTGTCTGCCTGGGATGACATGGTCGACAAACCACAAAGCTTTGCCAGAGATGGCCTACCCCTGGGATTCCGGATACTGACTAAGGTTCTTGCCGCCCCTATAGTGCCTTTTTTAGGCAAAGTTCAAATGACAAATTCACCACTGTAACAGGAACAGGCAAGCAAAAACTGAGAGTAATGCTACTCGATGCTAGAAGTCTAAATCTCAAAGTGCACTCACTCGAGGCACTCCTTAAAATGGAGAACATAGATATTTGTGCAGTGATTGAGACCTGGTTCAAGGCTCCAGAGAGCACCCCTGCACTACCAGGCTATAACTCATACCACACTTTTTGGCCATGTAACCTGGACCGGAACACCAAAGGCGGAGGTGTGTATTAATTAAGGATATCCACACCTCCAGGCTAGTTACTCAACAGAATGCAGCCAGGGTTATCCAGGTGCAACTAACTCCTGTTCTGCACTTTACCCTTCCCTGAATTCATTTCTAGCCTCACTCCTAATTGCCTTTCCGAGTGCACCTGCCCTATTTTACTGTCTTCAGACTCTTACATATTAATGTTTTTTTTTTTTTTTTTTTATGTTTTGCCCTGCTTTTAGCTGCTAGTAATACCTCTCTCTCTCTCTCTCCCCCCCCTGCAAAGCCCCTCTCTATAGTAGCTTATTTTAACCATACAGCACTGGGTTTCCTTCAAGTAAATCTACTTGTGTAGCTTGAGGCCAGTGTCCTTTTGTAAGCTTACTTCTGCTCATATTTTATTTATTTTTATTTTATTTCTGGTGACTATACCTTTAGAAACTTTATATCCTTGTCTGTTTTCACTATCTTTTCTGATCGTTTCTATGACTTCATCTTGACCAGGGTGCTAGCCCTCGCTATGCTCGAACTCACTTCGCTCCGCTACCCTACCCCCAATGTTAAGTTGTCAATCTCGCCTTCATTCTTGCTGGATGGGGTTCGGAGCCGATCCTCGGCTCCGACTCGGCACTAGCTTTAGCTCGAGAACTCCTTTTACCAGCTCGAGGCAACCCTATATCCCATGATGCAAGGCGGAACTACCTCAGATCTCGTTTGCCGCTTAGCGAAAGAGGTCTCCTTTGCCAGCTGAGGTAAGTTTTTCTTGTTAAATAAGAAAAAAGTTAGTTAGGGGTTTAATTTCCCTTCAGTGTTAGGTTAGCCTGTATTTAGTACAGCCCACCCTATTCCCTTCCTTTTTTAAACTTTTAATATAGTTTTTCAGTGAAAGTTTTAGTCAGGCCTAGTTCCCCAAGTTATTCCCTTCCTGTGTGTCTGTGTAGGGATTAAGTTGTGTGTTTGTGGGGACTGTTTGTGTATATCCTTTTAGGATGTCTAGGGAAGGCAAGGTCTCAGGCTTCAAGAAGTGTGACCAGTGCTGTCAGAAAATGTCCCTGACAGGCGGTCACACTTCTTGTGTATTGCCTGGGGCCTTTGCACCTGCAGGACTCCTGTGCGTTGTGTCATGCCTTTAGCCAGCGAGTCCTGCAGGAAAGGAGGAACAAACTGATCCTCCGAGGTTTGTTGAAACCTGAAGGTTCTCCTCCTAAGCAAGGGCAGGAAAACCTCTTAAGCCACGAAGGCTCAGGCTACAGTGTCTAAGCCTCCTCCGGTGGCTCCGGCTCCGTCGAGCCGATATCGGCCCGGCTGGACCCGATGCTTCTTCTGCCAGAGTAGTGGGTTCGGTGCCGGCCGGCTCCGATACCCTGACTACTGTTGCCTTGTCGGCTCCGGCTGGAGCCGACACTTTATCCAGCATCGGGGCCGAGATCCTCGGCTCCATCTGGGGTTCAAGGGACTTCGGGTCCGATGGCTCCCGCCCGCCAGGGGTCCCCGTCCCCCTCGGTACTAAGTATCCACTCGGCTCCGGGGTCTCCTCCTTTGTCGGAGCGGAGCCATCGGAGCCGATCTTCGAGATCTTCCAGGCTGTCTGACCACGATTTGGAGAGGGTGGTAAGCAGGCTGTTGAAGTCTCAGGCACTGGCCCAAATGCTCCATAGCCCGTCTCAACAGACTTCGGCTACAGCCCCAATTCTTGAGATTCCTCCTCCGACTCCACACCAGAGTTCGGAGCCGGAGCTTCTTGGGACAGCGACTGTTTCGATGCCGGAGCCGATACATCCTTCGGCTCCGTCATCCTCGGCTCCGATCTCCTTGAGACTTTCCTTGGAGGGATCCGGTCGTCGGGTTTCCACTGTCGGCTCCGAGGGGGCTAGTGGCATCGGACCCTTGTCCGACCCCGCTCTCCCTCTCGGAGCTTCGGCTTTGGTAAGCTCGGCGCCGACATCTGCCTCGGAGCCTTCTCTCTCCTTGGAGCCGACCATTCCTGTTTCTTCGAGCGGGTGTGTTCAGGTCTCCGGGAGAGGAGCCTTTGAGGTGATGAGGAGTGTCCTGGCCTCTGAGCCTGGTCAGCGGTCTATCCCTCTAGCTCCTCCCTCATCAGTGCCTGCAGAAGCCTCTTGCCAGCCTCTTGCTCTCAGGCCCAGGGATCCATCGCCCCAGGTTTCCCCACTGGGAATTTCCTCCTCTTCCGAGGTTTCTCCTGACCCTGCAGGTGAACCCCTCGGAAGAGGACGTGTAAGAGGAAACACACAGACTCCTGAGTCTACTACATCTGATACCGACTTAGATGAGTCGGAGGGTTCCCACGGTCCCCTCTGAGGATGTCTCATTTTCAGACATCCTTGAGCTCCTCAAACAGAGGGGAATTGGCCTCCATTGACCCCTCCGAGGATGAGTCGGTATACCTGGAGGCTTTGGATCCCGACCCTCCACCTCCTGGGTGTCTCCGCCTTCGACCCACTCATGCAGGTAGTGGCTCGGAAGGCGTGGCTCCAGATTCTGTGGAACCTGTCCCCAGGAGACCATCCAAATTCATCACGGCCCCTTCGGACAAACAGTTCCTGTCCAAAGGTGTCTCTGTGGATGCTATGGTGGTGGCGGCCACTAAGAAGGAACTGGCGGATCCTTCAGTACCTGTCCATCCTCCTAATAAGGATTCTAGGACCATGGACAGGTATGGAAAGCGGATGTTTTCTTCAGCGACCTTTGCAATGCGTTCGCTGAATTACCTTTGTCACTTCACCAGGCTTCAACGAGATATTCTCAAGGAACTGGGGGAAGTAGTCCAGGATCCTTCAGCTGCTGGGGCTCAGGAAAAGATTGCCTCTCAGCTAGCTATCCTGAATTCGATATCTAACTCCTCCATGCGGCTCATATCTTATGCAGCCGATGGAGCGAGCAGGGCCGCAGGCACAGGTGTTGCTCTTAGACGCCAAGCCTGGATGCGGCTGTGTAATTTTGCGGACCCCTTTAAGGCGTCCTTCACCAACACCCTTTGACGGTTCGGCTTTGTTCGGACCTCAGGTGAAGGATACTTTGACCAGATGTGAACAAGACGGTAAAACTCTTTCTGCCGTTGGAGTCCAGTTTTCCACTCCTTCTAGACCATATCCCAAGGGTCAGAAGGGGAAGATGTGATTCCGTAAAGCCCAAGGAGCTACACGGACACACGTGGTCAGTTTACCCTAGAGGCAGAGGGGTAACAATAATAGACGCCGCCCTAGAGGCAGGGGGTCTTCAGAACCAGGGCAACAGGGAGCCTCTTGCTGAGAAGCCCTTTCAGCATCCCTGAGGTGTTGCCCGACTGTCCACCCTTGGAGGCAGCCGGGAAGAATTTCGCTGTACCCAGTAGCCTGGCAATCCCTATCACAAGAGAAGTGGGTACAGTCGATTATATCCGAGGGTTACAAAATCCCTTTGAAAGGTTTCCGTACCTCTACAGTCCCTTCCAGACATCTCACCCGGTCAAAGGGATTTGGCAAAACAGGAAGTTTCAAAACTCCTGGGAAAAAGAGCCATCCAAACAGTGCCGGCAGACCAAGTAGGATCCGGCTTCTACTCAAGATTCTTTTGGTCCCCAAAAGGACGGAGATTGGAGACCAATACTAGACCTAAGCAGACTAAACAAGTCTGTCAAAAGGCAAGATTCGGATGGTCACGCTGCAATCCATTCTGCCCTTTCTGGGCAAGGACAACTGGATGTGCTCGATAGACCTTCAGGATGCGTACTATCACATAAAGATTCACAGGCGCTCCAGAAGGTTTCTCCGCTTGGCTGGGAGCCAGTCATTACCAATTCAGAGCACTGCCCTTTGGCCTCACTTCAGCCCCCAGAGTATTCACCAAATGCATGGCGGTGGTCACAGCTCACCTGAGACGTCGAGGATTCCAAGTGTTTCCATATGTGGACGACTGGCTCCCCTCCGCCACCTCCAGGGATCAGCTTCTTGGTCCAGAGATTACACCTTACAGCTTTGCAAGAGTCTAGGAATTTCGTGAATTTGAAAAATCCTCTCTGCTGCCTTGCCAATCTATCACCTTTATAGGCGCAGAGTTAGATACCGTCAAAATGTTAGCCAGACTAACAAATCAAAGGATTCTGGACATCCAGAAATTTGTTCAGCTTCTGTTACAAAGCAACAAGGTCAAAGCCAGGTTTGTCTTGAAGGTTCTAGGCCTAATGGCTGCAGCCATTGTTCTTCTTCCACTAGCTCGCTTCCACATGCGTCTCCTGCAGTGGATGTTGTTCACGCAGTGGTCGTACCACGATCTGCCCATAAGACACGAGATCTTAGTGACACAGTCTTGCAGAGCTCATCTACGATGGTGGGTATCTTCCCCTCTTCTTCAGCAGGGCCGACCATTTGTTCCCCCTCCTCCAGTTGCCACAGTCACCACGGATGCCTCTCTGATCGGGTGGGGGGGGCATTATCAGGGCAGGATGGTCCGCGGGACGTGGCAACCCATAGAATACCACCTGCACATAAATGTCCTGGAGATGAGAGCAGTGCTTTTAACGTTGCAAGCCCTCGACGACTTTCTTCCCACAGGGACTATTGCAGTACAGACGGACAACATGTCCGTGGTCTGGTACATCAACAAACAGGGCGGAACCAGGTCCTATCCCTTATGTCGAGAAGCTCTCAGACTTTGGCAATGGGCGATCTCTTCTCAGCGGTTTCTGATAGCAACGCACATCCCCGGCAGGTCCAACCTATTGGCGGACAGGCTAAGCAGATCTATTCTGATGCCTCACGGTGGTCTCTCAATCAGTCTGTAGTGGATCAGATTTTTCTGAAGTGGGGCACCCCTTGTTGCGATCTTTTCGCTACCCTCAAAACAGCAAGTGCCCAGATTACTTCACACTATTTCCTTCCAGTCCAACCCTTGAGAGACTCTCTAACCCAGGATTGGCCTCGGGACTTCTTTATGCTTTTCCTCCCTTTCCATTGATTCCACAAGTCATTCAGAAAGCCACCGTTTTGAGAGCCAAATTGATCCTCATTGCTCCATATTGGCCTCGACAAATTTGGTTTCCGTCTCTACATCATCACCTTCTGGTGCAGCCCTGGCATCTGGACCCAGTTCGGATCTTTTGATCCACCAGTCGGGTCAGCAGCACCGAGCCATTCATTCTCTCAACCTCACTGCTTGGTTGCTCCACTTCCTTCCCTAGCCAGGCTACCAATGATTTCTGACTCAGTCAGAGACATTTTAGTGTCTTCTTTAAAGTCGTCCACTAGAACTGTTTATGCTAGCAAGTGGCGGCGCTTTTCTATTTGGGCAAACGCCAAAATATTGATCCCTTCACCGCTCCTATACATTCTGTTTTGGATTTCCTGGCGGAGGTTTTTCATTCAGGATCGTCATCATCTACAGTCAAAGTACAAATGGCTGCTATTTCCAAATTTCATGTTGGCTTGCAGGACAATAACATCATGTCTCATAGGTTATGCAAAGCCTTTTTGAGAGGAGTTTTTCTCCTAAAACCGCCTGTGAAACATCCTCCTCCGCAATGGGATCTGAACTTAATGTTGGCATCCCTAATTCTACCTCCTTCGAACCGTCTGCTACGTGTTCTTTAAAGTTGTTGACATGGAAAACTATATTTTTGCTGGCTGTTACTTCTGCAAGAAGAGTTTCTGAGATTCAGGCCCTCTGTATTCGTTCACCTTATCTGGTGTTTCATAAGGATAGGGTTTCGCTCAGGACTAACCCTTCCTTTCTTCCCAAGGTTGTATCTCAAGCCAATATTAACCAATCTATTGATCTACCAGTTTTCTTTCCTAACTATTCTGACAGAGCTGAACAGAAGCTGCATTTTTTGGATGTTCATCGTCAGCTCAGGTACTACTTACATAGGACTAAACAACTTAGAAAATCAGACCAATTGTTTGTCTCCTATGCAGGAAACAGGTTGGGTCTTCCAGTATCTAAAGTGACCTTATCTAGATGGTTGACTTCCACCATTTCCTATGTGTACTCTCTAAGGGCAAACAACTATCTTCTAAGCCAAAAGCTCATTCGACCAGGAGTCTATCCACTTCTGTAGCCTTTCAGGATAGACTTCCCATTGACACTATTTGTGCAGCAGCTACTTGGGCCACGCCTCATACTTTTGTGTCTCATTACAAGTTGGATTTGGCCTCCAGAGATAGGGCCAGTTTTGGTTCCACTGTTCTCAAGAGTCTGTTCCATTGAGCCACCCGGGATACAGGTGCTAGGACGCGGTCCCATCCAGCAAGAATGAAGGCGAGATTGACAACTTAACATTTAGAAGTTATGTACCTACCATAACGTTCCATGTTAGTTGTCTTCATCTCGCCTTCTTCTTAAGGCCCCCCTCCTTCCCCTGGCCTGGACAGATCTTGGAGAGTTCCTATTAGATTGCTTCCTCTGGAGCATTGTTATGAGGACTTCTTTTAGGAACCATGGTTCCTAATTATATTAGGATAAGTCTTTAGCAGGGTTAGTTAGCTGCCAAACGAGATCTGAGGTAGTTCCGCCTTGCATCATGGGATATAGGGTTGCCTCGAGCTGGTAAAAGGAGTTCTCGAGCTAAAGCTAGTGCCGAGTCGGAGCCGAGGATCGGCTCCGAACCCCATCCAGCAAGAAGAAGGCGAGATGAAGACAACTAACATGGAACGTTATGGTAGGTACATAACTTCTAATTCCCACCCACTGCCATTACAATTACCTTTATACCTAACTATCCATCCCCTTCCTGTCCCACTGGCCACTACAATTCCACTTCCTGCCTATTGCAAAACTGCAATCCAAATTGCTACAGATCACCCACTATGCCCCAGGATTTCCACTCTTTTCTTGATGTACTGGAAAATATTCAGATTCAACCAAATACCCTAATAATGGGCGGTTTCAACTACCCCACCATAACTGGGAAAGCTACTCATGTACAAACTCCTTTGCTCAACGCTTTCTGGAATTCATAAAATCCAATGCTCTGGATCAACTTATCCACACCCCCACCAAGAGCAACAATATCCTAGACCTAGTCATTACCAACATGAGTGACTGGTGTTCCACACCTGACGTCAACGGCTCATTGGTCTGATCTGACCCTAAGCTAATTACCCTAGATATCCACATCCTGCCCCCACCCCCCATTAAGGAAACCACGGTAAAAAATTTCTCCAAAGCCAACTTCATGCTTCTTAAGACAAAAGTGGTGAACTTCCTGACACCCATGCAGACGGGCAATACAGTTACGACTACTGAATCCTATATAATTGCACTTTATAAGCACTTACATGAGTGCATGGATTGTGCTATCCCAAACAGAACCAAGACGCTATCCTCCAAAAAAATGAAGCCAATCTGGTGGTCCCCTGCCATAAACAAACTGTACAACAGAAGGAAGAAGCTGTTGCAAGAGAGAGTAAAATCCCATGAGTGGAGGAGCTCCCTGGTCAGCCTCAGTAAGAAGCTGCGATCCTTGGTAAAAAATCTTCCAAAGCTAGTTACAAAAACAAAATGGCCACAGATTCTAAAAACAACTACAAAGCATTGTATAGCTATGTCAGGAATCTCAATGGCAACACTCAGATCTGCTCTGAGTTACCAATGGCACTAAATATACAGACCCAACTGATATTGCCAACGTCCTGGCAGATAGGTTCAGTGCTAACTTTACCCCACTCTCACCCCCTGAAGAGCCCATCTCAATACTGAAAGAATGCAAAGTTCCTGTAATCATAGCTGCACAGGTAAAAACCACACACTCTCCAAAGCCAAGAACACAGCATTCATATGACCAGACAACATCCCAGGCTGCATTCTACACGAACTACAGAACGAACTGGCATCCCACCCAAGTACCATGTTCAATCATAGCCTCACCTCAGGCTTTCTGCCTGCTGAATGGCACACAGCAACGGTTATCCCACTCCACAAGGGGGGAGCCACCACGGACCCCGGGAACAACCGCCCCATTAGCCTGATGAGCCTGGTCTGCAAGGCATTGGAACATATCATGGAACTTATAATAAACAAAGACATTGGTAATCTCCAAACTCTGGACCCCACCCACTTCGGGTTTGTAAAAGGCAGATCATGTCTCCTAAACCTGAGACTTCTTTGAAGCAGTCACAAAAGCCGTAGACAAGGGTAAGGTGGTTCACACAGCCTATCCGGATCTTGCCAAGGCTTTCGACACCATCCCCCACTCTGGAATTATAGATAAACTCACTAAACTAGGTATAAATCCCTATGTCACAAGATGGGTTGCCAACTGGCTCACTGACAGAACCCACACTGTGAAAGTAGCAGACTCCAAATCCGACTTCAGACCAGTGACAAGTGGAGTACCACAGGGTTCAGTCCTGGGTCCTCTCCTGTTTGGTATCTACTTCTTTGAAGTACAGGCCAACACAGAAGGTCTTTGGCTAACGAAGTTCACAGATTACTGCAAACTAGGAGCCATAATCGAAACTCCTAACAATGTGGACATCCTACAAAAGGACCTCACTGAGACAGATGCCTGGTGTCAAAGCCATGGGCTCAAGCTCAATGCCAAAAAGTGCATTGTCATCCTCTTTGGTAAAAACTCTGTACCTATGAACTACAACATAGGTGGTAGTATACTTAACACCGAAAGTGTGATGAGACCTTGGGACACAGGTGGACAGTAGTCTCTCCTTTGATAATCACATTGCCACAGTAGTCAGGAAATCCTTCTACGTGGTGCACCTCATCACAAAAGGTTTCTCATCCAGAAAAAAAAAAAGAGGTCATTGTTCTCCTCTACTCATCACTCATTAGACCCATTATAGAGTACAATGCCCCTTTTTTGTTATGTACCTCACAAGACATCTACAACTGGAAAGGCTGCAGAAATACCTCACAAAGAGGATTACCGGCCTCAAACAGATGCCCTACACAGACAGTCTCAAAAAACTCCAGCTTTACTCCGTCACATACCGCCTACTCAGAGGTGATCTCTGCCTAACACACAAAGCTATGTCAAACCCAGCGCTGTTGGATATGCTCCACTTAAAGAAATCCCAATCCCTCAGCTACACACTCTAGGAACCTAAACCTTGTCACCGCAATAAACAGAACATGTCAGAGGGATAGATTCCTGTCCCAGAGACTTCCCATACTGTGGTATAAACTATCTATCTATATCAAACTAAGCTCCTCATTAGCACTCTTCAAGAAAAATCATAAGGATTGGATGGGAAATAGGAAATTCACCCCGGCGATCACCTCTGTGGCTCTGCTCGACAGTGGCACAGGAAAATAATTTTCTTGGGTGGCAAAAGCCAGGGTACCTTTTTGGCTGGGCTTGTATAGGCCCCAGGGCCGATAGCCTAGTACCTACCTATGAACCTATAAAATGTGCCTCAGTGGATTATATTTTGTTCCTTGGATTTGTCTTGCCACCTGTGGCTGTTTTTCAGCATTTGTTTCAGTTTTCTTCTTACTTGGCAGCTCCATACTTAGCATCTTTTTCTCAATATACCCAACATCCCTACTCAGCACATGTCCAAACCAACGGAATCTTGGCTCACTGGCTTTATCTCCAAACCATCCAACCTGAGCTGAACCTCTAATACGATTCCTAATCCTGTACATCCCCATTACACCCAGTGCAAATCTTAGCATCTTCAACTCTGCCACCTCTAGCTCTGACTCCTGCCTTTTTCTCAATGCCACCATCTTCAACCCATATAACATAGCTGGTCTCACTACCCTGTTGTATGTCTTCCCTTTCACTCTTACTGGTACTAGTCTGTCACAAATCACTCTTCACCCACTCCACCCCACCTGTACTCTCTTCCACACTCACCCTCACCTGTACTCTCTTCCACACTCACCATTACTCTGAAGTGGCTCATCCACTTTCGCCAACTCTACTCCCTGCATCCTCACCATTCCTCTATCCTCCCTCTCATTCACACACACATTCTTAGTGCTGCTGACCTTCATTCCTGTCTAGGAGTATATCTCCACCTCTTCAGGGTCTGAACCTGTTCCCTACTCTCACTACAGATCACAATGTCATCCGCTGACATCATGGTCTGATCTCGTCTGAAAACCTGTTTGTCATCATTGTAAATAAGAATCGGCTCAGAGCTGAACCTTGATGTAATTCCACCTCCGCCTTAAATACATTCATCACACCTAGCGCATACCTCAGCACGGTCAAACTACCCTCAAATACCCTGTACCACTCTTGCATACTTCCGTCACTCCTGAATTCCTCATACAGTACCACAACTCCTCTCAAGGCACCCTGTCATAGGATTTCTCCAACTAAAACAAAAATTACTGAGCCCTGAGGTACCACAGTACTTCCGACTCTCTTCGATTAATCCGTTCAGCTCTATGGTTTACATCTTTGATACAGAAACCATAGATGCAGTTAAGCAGAGTTTCACATTTACCTGTTAATGAGTTTGCTATCCTGCTAATCTTAAGACCTAATTTTGCTTTTTTTTGTTTTTTACAACTAGCTTCAGAATAGTCATAGTCACAGGACAGAATCTCTGTTCCAGATGTCTGCTAAATATTTCACAATCTGTTATTTAGTTTACACAGAAGTGTTAACAGTTGGATAGCTCTTTGCACTGATGACCGTTTTTTTTTTTTCTACAGTAGCATAGCAAACACTGTTTGGTACTGGCATCAGTCAGAAAAATACATTTACATACTTTAACAGCAGTATGAGAAATGACAAGAAGGGCTTATTACTGTGCCAGTAAAGTTATGTTTCTCAAGTACATCACAGCTATTTTCTCAGTGTGCAGCCTTAACAAATTAGCCCATGAACATGCCTACATATTTATGCTGTGTCACTTGGTTGAGTAACCTCCTTGTTTGACATGTTATGGTGTTTTGTAAATTGTGTAAAGTTGTAAACACAATACAGACATACATTTGCAGGAAATGCTGTTTGCACTGTAGGTCAGCAGTTAGAGTTAAGGAGCAGAATATTATCTCAAAGAGTAAGGTCAAGTTTGAGAAGATTTGGGTTGAAGTTGTTCAGAAAGAGCAGTTAGGCCCAGAATTACTGTACCCTGAGGCACTCACCTAATAAAGACAGTCATATCTGAGGCGTTACTGTCTTTTATGACGCAGAAGGTTGTTTTTGCTGAAGTAATTATGAAATAATGTGAGGACACTAGGATCAGTTCACTACTGGGGAGGGGGCAGGTCTTCTTAAAAAACACAAAAATAACATGTGCATGTGGTAAGAAGTCTTTAAAGTTGCTGGGCAGAGGGAGGTGATTCCACTTCAAAACTACCTTTCCTGAATACAGTAAAACCTGTTTTAACTGCATAGTTTTGTAAATTTTTGTAGCAATTCAGTAAAAGCTGATGTCCTTCAATATCATTGTTGCAGTATTCTTCACTGAAGGTATCCCTTGCCAAGGGCAGCCTGATATTCGAACAGTATACCAAACTCCTTAGGTTGTTACATGGACATCGCACATGCTTCCTGCTCATGGTGTATGGCGTAAAAGTGACATACAGATGTCCAAACCTTAGAACTTTGAATGCTCTTATATGCGGTTTACCAAGTCGATTCCAGATAAGTATCCTGACGGGGATTTTCTTTTCTTTTTATGTTGGTGGATTATGTGATCCAGAAAGGGGAAAAGCCAGTGTAGTAGACGGATTCCACATAAGGACTATCACAAGCAGTGTTTGTTTTGCATAGGTGCTTCTCACGACCATACATCTTGTCCAGTGAGGTGTTTGTCCCTAAAACTCTTTAGTCATCTCTCCTCTGCAGCTGTTTACCTACATAACCAGCTTATTAAAAGTGATGGCTCAAGGTACAAGGGTGGACTCAATCTGGTCAGAGGGTCAGCAGTCTGCAAGGAAGAAGGCTGGGGAAAGCCCAGAGGATCACCCAGTTCTTCAGACAGATTCCTCTGCTGTGACCACTTCAGTGACAGGCATGGACCTGGCTTCTTGCACATCTTCACAAGCTCTGCAGATGTTCACTTCAGACGTTCAGGGTGAACCGTGGCTGATTATATCCAGACAGCCCTGGGATATTCTGCAGATTTTTGTTAGGGATGAGATTCCCCCTACACTGAGTGACTGCAGAGGTCTGAACTGCCCAAGATATTTTGGCTGACGTCCCTTTGAAAAAAGGCTAGAAGAAGACTCTCACAAAGTCTTGTTGGTGACTATTTTGGTCCAGACAGCACTGGTCCCCTCTTCTTCTACACCTAGCCAAGGGCAGTCACTGGCAGGTTATCTCACAGAGTGGACCTACTCACAAGACAAGGGGGCACTTTGTCCACTCTTCAACTAACACTGTGGGTGACAGGGTTTTGAACCTTTTTAGGCACTATGAGTACATGCTCCGGGTTCTGCAGATCATCAGAAAATCTTTGTTCAAACAGAAGAAATTTACTGTTTGGTGCCTTGTTCATAACCAAGATACATTTTCTGTGGAGGTTCCTCTGGTCCTTTCTTATTTGTGTTAATTGCTCCATGCTGGGTTGGCTTACTCTTCTGTTAAAGCTCACTTTTCAGCTATTTGCTTGTCCGCCTTTGACCTCTAGGTTTGAGGTCGAACAGTTTCTAAAAGCCATCCTTCATATTAGTCCTCCCATTAAGCCTGTTTCTCCTTCCTGGGAGCTTTTTTTTTTTTTCTTGAGAAATTGATACAGGCCATACCTCTCAACCTGCAATCCTCTGATACAGATACCAGCAGCTCAAAAACACAGTCCAGGTTTATTGAAATCCAGGTAAGTGCTTTTGGCTGTAACACCAGCCTTCATCAGTCAACAAGACAAAGTGAACCACTCCTTTTTATATATAAATCCAGTGAATAATAAATTAACAATTAATCAATTAAAATCTACATATATAAAAAAAACACACACACATGTATATATATATATATATTTATTTTATTTATTTATTTATTTATTTTACATTTGTTGACCGGGCTAGTCTAGCTAGATATATGTCCGTTTTCAGTAGAGGCCCGGGGAGAAAAGCTCCAAACAGGAAATTGACAAAGTTAAACTAAGCAATTCTACAGAAATTAGAACTAGGCAATACTAAATAAATTGAACTAAGCATTTCTATACAGAAAATATAATATAAGCCCTCAATTTTAAAATACTTGAAACCTGGGAGTTGTGCAGCATTTAAATAAATTTGCCACCAATACTCCCTTGTTTCTAAAACGGTTTTCCAGGGACCTACCCTAGGACCCACTTGAATATGTTCTAAAACTACAAAACCAAATTTAAGAGTTGGATTATTTTGCAAGTGTCTATAAAGTGCATTTGTGTTCTTAGATTTACTAATGCCATAAATGTGTTCATATATACGTTGCTTGATCTTCCATTCTGTTTTGCCTATATAATAAGCAGAACATTTTAAACAACTAGCTGCATATATGACCCCCTTTTTTTTT